>NW_010559200.1:149821-151633 GCF_000687285.1 Phaethon lepturus | reverse complement strand
CCTGTGGGTGTTCAGAGCCGCCGCAGCCTCTTGCAGGCAGGACAGGCACAGGTAAATCTGAAACGGAAGCTGGTTTCAAGCTGAAGATGTTCTAGCCCTTTGCCAGTGAGTAACATACTGGTGGCACTGGGATGGGGAAAGGAGAAGCAAAACTGTGATTTCTTCTCCTCTGAAAGCCGTCCCTTGGGCCTGCTCGGCTTACCCAAAAGGTGGAATAGTGGGAAAACTCCAGGGTGGAGAGAAGGGCATAGGAAATGGCTGTCCGCACTCACTCCAGCTTTGACTTTGGGGCTTGGAGGGAGTAGAAGAGGACAGAGCATCATGGCCGTTTCCCTCGCTTCATCCACGCCATTCGTCCCTCACGTACTGGTTGAGGAGAGGGTGGGTACTAATTGCTGTTGTCTCCTTTGCTTCCTTTATGCCTGAGAGGTGGGGGTGTCACTAAGTAGGCTTTTGTGTACAGGGACCTTAAAAGTGGCTTTTAGCTTGAGAGAATGGTAGGTATTTGGTAGATCTCTGTATGATTTTTTCAGTAAAAGGGCAAATAGTTAATGGGAGCAGGAGGGAAGACAGGGAAGCAGGGTTGTTCTTCACCCAGGTGATGCAGAGAAGTTGCAGCTGAGAGGGAGAGACGACTGTGTTATAATGGGGGACACTGATTGCAGTTTTTGCATTATCCTGCTTTTGATTTTTCAGTTATTTTCCTTTAAAGAGCATGTCTTTATGGTGGGATGCAGAAACACTGTGGTACCAGGGAATGATTATCACTGGTTTGTTACTATGCGGATTAGACGGTGGAGCTGTCGGTGCAGTTTTCAGTGTAAAACATAGAAGCATTAAACTGTAAAATGCAAAAATGTAAACCCAATTAGATTATCAGTATACATCAATACTTGGAAGTTCAGTATTGTTTGCTTATTTTTTAAGTTGGCAAACTCGCCTTTAAAATATGTGACTCCTTTGGAGTTGGGGCAGTAACTCGTCTGGTTTGGTGTAAACTAACTGTGAGCAAACCTTCGTATGGAGTAGCAGTGAAATAGCTTTTACAGTTATCTTTTAAAAATTCCAGGCAGTGCAGAAGTTGGGATCAGTTATGCCTACTCTGTTTGGAATATCAATTTGTTGTGTGTCTGCTTAATATTTTTATGATGACTCTACTATTGAAACAGTAACAAATAATTTAAAAGAAATCTTCAAATATATACATTTTTACATGCTGAAACAAGAGACCTCCCTAGCTAGCAGATAAAATCAGAGGCAGTACTAGGGAAGTTCCAGAAGCTGGAGTGCAGGGATAAAAAATTTGTATGTTGTAAAAGCTTGTTTGAATAATATTAATATTACAGTATGTAGCCAAGTTGTGTCTACTTGAAAAGCAGATTTTTATCTTTTCTTTGAGCTCCTCTGTGGTTCATTTGATAGGACACTGGACTGGGAAATAGCTGCTGGGAGTGAGATACATTTGCAGGATGGATTTAGGTGTCTCTTCTTAGACTCCTATTTATAGTTTAATATGGAATCAGAAGAGAAGGAATTTGTCATTTGGCACAGTAAGAATTGATTAGTCCAGTTTAGATGTAAGGGTGGTATATATCCAGCGTCCACGTGATGGGTTGCCTCATCTCCAGGGGTCGTGGACTTGCATTGTTGCAGGCGTTGCTGAGGCGTACGCTAAAGGTTAATGCTTAATGAGATGCTCGGAGTCTCTCGAGACTGCAAAACAAAGAATTTGTTTCTTTGCTCCCCAAATTAACTGACTGGCAGGAAGCTGCTTCAATCTGGTGTTTCATGGACCTCTCATGAAGAAGCTCT
>NW_010559200.1:146132-149790 GCF_000687285.1 Phaethon lepturus | reverse complement strand
TGCATGCCTGCTGATCTCAGTGAGCCAAAAGCTCCCAAGACAGGCTGCGGGGGTTATTCTGAAGAGTTAATCCAATTCTGAAGTGGATTATCAATATCAAATCTCCTTAACCTTAGGCATGCACAGTAAAGCATGACACTTGCATATATGCTTTCCTGTTGGGGATTCCTGCCTTTGTGCAAGTTATTTGTATATATTATCAGCAGTAAGTATGGTTACTGTCAGTAATGGTTACTGACAGTACACTCATATTTTTATCAGCAACAGTACTGGTTGTGATCATTATTTGGCTAGATGAATTCTATTTATAGCAGGTAAATAGTGGTCATTTTTATATGGTATTTAAAAAAAAACCCCACACTGCGTTTAAACCATTGTCACTACAGCATATTACTGTACTAATCTCAGTTCAGTGCTGAGTATGCGTGCGTAGTGTAAAAGTTCACACAGGTGTTAAGAAAGCATGATCTCCTTTCTAAGGATTAGCAATAACATAAGCAGTTTGGAAGCCAGTCGTTATATCAATAATGTAAATGTGGGTTCAGAGGTAAATGTGTGTACATACCTACAGTCAGAAGATTACCCATCAGTCAGCTCTGTATATTTTTGGGGCCACTGCAAAGAAGTATAATGTAACCATCTTTTCTCATCTGTTTCTAAAGATGATCTGGAGGTTTCAGGTGCTTTTTACATAAGTGTGTGTTACAGGCTTCTTAATGTTTAGAGCAAAGCCAAGTGTCCTTGTTTCCTTATTTTGTTTTGCAATGAATTAGACATTACTTTTGCTGTTTTATCTGTATTTTGCTATTACTGTTATGCAAAATAGCAGCCTACTAAGAAAATCTTGCTTGTGAGAACCTCAGAAAATCAAATTTAGTTTTAAGAAATCCAAACCTTTTAATAAATCAAAAACTGGCAAATGTTTTATTCCTGAGGAATATAATTTGAAAGAATATTAAATGTTTCTATTAAAAAAGCGCTAAACCCCCAAATCCCGGCAGATCAGAATGTATACACTACGTATTTTGCTGAATCAAGTGATTGATTTATTTGCTAAATCTTAATTTTATTTACTCTAAAAGAACGAGGACACATGATTGTGAACACCAATATTACAGACTGGTTATATTCAAAACAGCATGACACAGGCTACAAGAAAAAGCCCAGCATAGCAGAAAAGTTGTGGGTAGGACCCAGGCCATCAGTCACGATTTGCTTGAGGATCAGTCTTACCAGTAAGGATAACGCGAGTATCCCAATGTGTAGGATTGCAGGACTCTTGTACGTCCTGAGAAGGAGCCATATTCCTCTCCGGTGGGTCTGGGTACGTTCCTGTAGACTGTTTAAAACTTGTGATAGGGCAGCATAGAGGGTCTGAGGTGGTGACGTCAGTTTGTGGGGCCTTCGTAGCTCCTTAACATTCTGCTGGTTCCACATAGGGCAGTGTGCTGAGGAGATGGGGTTAAGGAGAGATTGGCAGCCTAAGGCCGGTGCACAGGCTGCAGTGTGAAGTCATTGCGGAGCAAAACCTGTGTGGAGGGTATGGAAGAGCTATAGGATGCCTGCCATGAAGGCAGTTCCCCTGCGGCTTGCCGCAGGCTCGGGGAGACTAGTAGATTTACTGAGGGATACTATAAGAACCTGGAGAGACAAAAGAGCAACACGTACAAGAGCAGCCTTACTAAACACCTTACGTCTGTCTTCAGGAGCAGACACCCAGCTATTCACACCTAGTATGGGGCACAGTTTTGTCAGGTACAGGCCGGATTCCTCAGCAGTGTGTCTGGGTGAATCTGAAAAACTCCACCAACGTCATCAACTTTGCCCGAGTCGGTTGCCTGCCGCCTCGTATAGTACAGCCCTGAAGAGCGCTGCTGCTTGAGTGGTTTTCAAAAGATGGAAAATGTGTCAGTGTCCAAGTGGCTGAGGGAGAGGCATCAGAGGAATAGATTGCTGGAGCAGGGTATGTTCAGGAGAAACAAATGCCAGGAAATACTTAATCGTATAGCTTTTGAGAATGCTAAAACTGGAAACTGTAAGTTTCAGGCACCAGGACCACTGCTGGGTCACAGGTCTTTTGCAAGAAATCCCATGTTGACATTATTGGTTTTCCATTGAGCAGGCAGTTAAGTCACGATAACAATTAGAGCAGGTCATGAGAGCATGGCATTTCCTTCCTGGAGAAGAGAGCATTTTGCAAAATGCCGTAATCAAGACTTTATAGAAGTGATGGCTCTTAATTGACCTAGGTTGTACAGCAGTTAAGCTGTGGAAGCCTGTAGCAGGCTTTCTTGTCAAAATTGTTTGTGCCAGGCTTTTTGCCAGGAGCAAGGACATTAAACAGAGGGTATTTTCCTGGATGTTATTTAATAGAACAACTTTTCCGCTTTCCCTTTCTGTTTTCTAGCAGACTGTTTCCTTCATTGGTTGATGAACAGGAGATATCAGTCAGTTCTGAAGAAATTGTATAAAAACTGTGCACTGATGCTTCTAAGCCATGATCTCATCTATGAAGAATGAGAGCAAGATAAAAATATGAAAGCCAGCTTTTAAAATGAGAATAACAAATCTTAAATCATGGCTAAACTGCATAGTATCTTACACATACTTTTTCAACATTATCAAGGTACAAGAAAAAGCAAAACAAAGTGGTTTAACTCTTTCCCTTTGTGGAGTGATCTCAGTATGGCTCTCATATCTCTTGCTGAATGCACGGGATACTTTTCACCAGAAAGTAACAGCAACATAAGCATGTTCTGTATCTGTAGTGCACTCTGTGATTCTTCCACCCACACTGTGTTCAAGGGAGGCTCTCTATTTAATTTGTATAGTGCAAAAGTTTATTTAAAGAAAAAAGGTTATTTTGCTTTCCTTTATAATATGCCCCTCTAAATAACAGTAGGTACCAGGGATTGTTTCTAGAATTACTATGTGTTTCCTCTTTCTTCTCCAGTTGAGGATATCTGAGTAGATTGTAAACTGTACAGCAGGGTCAATTTTACTCTTCAGGCTTAAAACAATGAGATAAAAACCATCCTGGTATAAAAATATTTTATTTACAATACCAATGTCTGCTCTTTGTATCTCTTACTCTGGAGTAAATTATAATTGACTCCTAAATCTCCAGTACAATTTACTGCAGCCTGTATGTTTAAATTTATTTTTATGTGAATGCTGTAGTCTAACATTGTGGCTTTCCATGGCTGAATGATATGAGGAAAGGCTTCTATTAGCTGCGGGTGAGATAAGATACAGCAGTGCTAATCTCTAGCACATGTGAAAAATGGAGGTAATGAACACGGAGAACAGAAAGTCCAGATACCGGCAGGCAGCTTCTGTGTCAGCAGCTGCTGGAACAAAAAATGACTGATAATCATTGCAAGCCTTCTGAGGGTGTCTGAGGATCACAGGAAGGGGTTAACAGTATCCATAGACTGTGCTCTGCACATCAGATCAAATATTTATGAATGAAGGTCAGGTGTGCCCCTTTCAGGAGGCTGTCCCCTAACTGTTTACAAAATACCATTTGAAGAAGAACACAGCCAGGCTGAGTTACAGCCTGACATCTCTAATGTGTCAGAAATGTGACATAATGGATTATGCCTCAGTGTGGTGGGGTTCAGCCTGGCTCCCCAGTTGAGCCTCAAATGCTATTAAT
>NW_010559200.1:143932-146101 GCF_000687285.1 Phaethon lepturus | reverse complement strand
GCGGGAATGTCAGACTGCCTGGGCTGTGCTTCTCTTACACGTTAGACTGCTAACAATAGAAAGCCAGCCTAGATTTGTTAGAATAGAATAACTATTTTTTTCCATGCATGTGCCTGAATCTCTCTCTCTCTCTTAGTTACTTATTTATTAAAGAAAGTCACTGAATAACAGACATCTTTCAGGTGGCGTGTTTCATTTCTTTCTGTTCTTCTGGGTGGCATGTATGCAAAACATTTGGAATTTATTTACTGCAAATATTTTTAAAGCTGCATGCATGCTCTGATTCTTTTCCATCTGCTGCTCTGTCTGGCTGATGCCTACAGCTCGTTTCTTTACATTAATTGCTCTCTCCCTACATATGGTGGCATTGAGAAGGAATTCCCGTGTGGAGGTGTGACCTCCAGTTCAAGTCCAGCCCTCAAAAAAGAAGGGTTCCTCCAACTCTGAGATGAACACAGCTTTTGCTTTAGGGTGTGATATAAGTGTAATTGCGCCTCTTGTCATGTAACCTGAAGCACATTTTGCATTGAGTTGTGGTCAAGATGAAACTATAGCCCAATGAATCCGCCCATAATCTAGCCCAGAATATCTTTATATTTGACCCAGTTCTCTACTAGTGAGGTGACCTCCGTCTTTGGCAAGTTAATTCATTTCCCTTTGTTATTTTCTCCATCTCTAAACCACAAATACTAAAATTTACTGTCCAAGTAAAGGCGTGATGGCGTAGGTTTGTATTGGTGAAATCACTGGTAGCAATCTAAAATGAGGAATGAAGTCAGTTATAAATAAGGAAAAAGTGGCATATAGTAGTAATGATAAAGGTTCCCCCAAATCTCAATACTGGCAGTATATATGGATTAAAAATAATACATGGGCATTCAGCATTTTGATTAGTCATATTTCTGAGCTTTTCTTCGGAACTGTGAATAAAAGTAGGCTTATAAAAGAAAAGCTTTGTTTCGCACCTGATTCTGACCTGTATCTTTTAATAGAAAACAGAAATATTCTGAATCGTGCTATAAGATGATGAGACTTGTCAATATTGTAAAGGGTTGATTGGTTTGTTTTTTTAACATCAGCTTACTGACCAGTCCTTTTGCAGGTAGAGTTTTAGTGCTTGGAAAACCATAAATTGGAAGGTCAGTTCAATGCCTGGATTCAACACTGGTGCTTTGTCTTGTTGGGGATGTGCTGGGGGGTGAAATTCAGGTGTAAGTGCTGCTGTTTCAGTATGCTACTCTCTTCTCAGTTCCATGAGTACTTATAACTACCTCCTCAAAAGGGATAACCTAAGAGGAGTTGTAGTTTACAATTAGTTGGTATTTCAGAATACAGCACTTCCTTGACTCACAGCAAAAATTTCATCTGTGGTACTCCCTGGCTGTGCTTCTAAACCCAGGTGCTCACTGAGCGATGACACGTTCTCATTTTTCTCATTTTTATTGCTATTTCAAGGTAGTGAATAGAGTCAGTATTCCCAGCTTGCACAGATTACGTTACTCTCTCCTGTGTTATGGTCAGACATGCTGAGATACTATTTGTTAGCGTGTTTTGTGGTCTACTAATTGGTATTTGGTAACAGCTTTAAAGTAAAACCAGGAGTGGATAAACAGTGCTTGCCATCCAAAAGCCGCTGTGCTGCAGCCTGCCTCAGCACTTGCTCGGGTTCATCTTGTATTTCCCCTCTTGATCCTGGCTCACTTTGAGTAAATAAAATAATAGGAAACTCATAAATAGCACTTTAGCTTTCTGTGTGCGTTTGAACAGCTCTCCTGTTCTCTCACATCTTCTCACTTGCAGTCTTTTGCCAGTCATTCGGCAGCAAATCACATTGCCAGCTCAGTTCTGCGAGGGCAGAGGAACGCAAGGTGCTGTCAGTGGCTGGAAATTGGGGACGGTGGAATTCAGCATGTGCTGCACAGCAGCAGCTGTAACTGGGTGTTTCAGCGCGAGGGGCAGAGTCCACGAGCAGGGTATGAGCTGCCATTAGCCATAGGAAAAGACCACAGAGGAAGAAGATAAGAGGCACAAGAAGAAAAGACAGTGACGAGCAGTCGGACCTGATCAGATCTTGTAGGAAATCTGACCGAGGAAGATAATTATCTGGAATAAGCTGCCTTTTCCTTTTTTTTTTAATCCACCTCAGCCAAACACTGCTGGAACAGAGAT
>NW_010559200.1:106250-143901 GCF_000687285.1 Phaethon lepturus | reverse complement strand
AATTTCGTGAGCTAATTCGTGCTGCATACACTACGAAGACAATTTGTTTGCCATGGTGAAAGAAAAAGGTAATTATGTTTGTTGATAGACTGGAGCTGAAACGATCTAATGTGCCAGTCGTAATCACCTGAGGTTTAAACCTTCAAATTTAAAATGAAGTATGCTTTGATTGACAGTTGCTGTTTTCCTTTATATAAAAGTGATGTGCCAAAACTTGCAGTGGATTCCATTTATTATCTTTGTACCTGCTTCAATAAGGGTAAAATCTGGAACAGACCTAATTTAGAGTGCACAGCTGCGTTCCTTCTGTGTGTACGTGTATTTTTTTTCATGTGATTTAACCCAAGTTTGCTGTTGGCTGTTTTTTTTTAACCTATATTTGGTACACTCCAAAGAGCTTTGACCACCAAAGCAGTTAACTTAAAATTTTAAAGATAAACATTTATATATTCAGCAAGTCATAATTTGAGAAGGTCATAATTTACCTTGTAATGAAAAAATGGATTATATGAGAAAGTAGTAATGTTGAGCAAGAGTGAGCAGTTTTTCAACTCTGAACACTCACATTAAGATTTATTTTTATTTTTAATGCTGTAAATGAAATAAACTGAGTGAATTTAGCTTCATAGATGCTTAGATTGAAGAGAGCAGGACAAATGCCTCGATAGCCTGCCATAGTGTGTCAAATGTAGCAAGAGAGCTACAGTCATAACCACTATACAGTCTACTGATAATTTTTTTTTTTTTTTATGAAAAGCAGTGGCCCAGCATAAATAGTATGGCCACTTAGCAGATTGGAGATCCATTACTTCAGATTTACAGGATCATTTTTATAATGTCAGTGGTGAACTGTTGACCTGCTACCAGTATCAGTAAGCCATACTGGGGATGATTTAAGTAGCAGTTTCACCTCAAAACCTTGAAACTGCAAGTTTCAGAATCATTTGAATCAACTGTGCCACTCATCTTTTCAGAAAAGTAAGTGTATCATTCAGCTTACCATGTTGCTTGTTTTCTAAGATACATTTTACAATCAGGCTGCTGATTTTCTTGAAGTGTCCATAAAATACGTGTAGCCTTCCTAGCTGTGCAATCAGTTTTGATCCTTTGATATGTTTCTGCTCCCCACCCAGCTGACGCTCAGTTGGTTGGGCTTCCTGTGTTACGTGGGGCTGTACTCTGTAAATACAATTTTAGCATCTTAGACCAGGAAAGGTCATATACCTGTAAGAAAATTAAAACAAGCCTGTCATTTTTATAAAAAATGCGAGGGAGAAAACCTCTTGGAATGGTGGGAAAAGTTGACCATAAATGGTTTAAAATGTGCGAAAGACTTGTGTTTAAATTCCTTTAAGTTCCTTTCCCCCTCCCCACCAAGTTTAATGCATTATTTACAATGGCTATTAATATTGATGTTGGATATATTATTTTTTTCCTGTTCACACAGAGCATGGACTAAAATAACTAAATACTGTCTCTAATTTTGTTGTACAATTACTGCTATTTCATATCTCATAGCTACAGAGTGACTCTAATTTTGTTGTACAATTACTGCTATTTCTCACTCTGTAGCTATGAGATATGAAAGTATGGTATCTGTTTAGTATTTAGCTTTTCTACCTTATTACTTTCAAATAATTTCTCCAACAAAGTTTTTCTATTCTTTCTTTTTTTTCTTCCTTGCTTTTTTTCCTGCGCTTTTTTCTCCCCTGCTTTAGTCAGAAGGTCAGGACTTATTGCTGCTTTGAAGCTGCTACAAATACCACTCTCTAGAGTGATATATTTTTGCAAAACGCAGCCCAGTATAGTACAGCTGGTACCCTCCCTTCCAGCCACTGCTTGAATTGCTGTTTGAACAAGCTGAAAATGCGTTCAGGCCAGTGTTATTTCATAAACATGATAACTAGGCACTGGAGGGGCTGGTTTCAACTAGAAAAATGCAATTCCAATTCACTGAAGTGCAAAACGGTTAGTAACAGTTTTTAGCAAATTAGCATGCTTCATTATGCTCATATTGTAGAATGATTTCAGTGTCTGCTTGGTCAGTTCATACACAAAAAAAATCCTGAGGCCAGGGTGTTTTCTGCTGACACCAAATAGCGCTTCCTAAATTATGTCTGACTGATACCACATTTTCATGTCTCTGTGTACTTATCTATTTCCAATTATGAGCCCTTATTATCTAGTTACTCAGATAAATTATTATCACTGTGTTGCATCCAAGGGAAACTTTCTCTCTACATATCCTTTAACAGAAAGAAAGTCTACATATACATATGCATGTCTCCTTACTGATTCTCTTCTGCGATTTAAAACCCATATTGAATAATCTGCATTCTCAGTGCTTCTATGTTGAGGTCGATGTGTGAATTGTGACCCTGCTACCCACATTGCTCGGTGACATAAGTGTTGTAGCTTCATTTTTACCTCCATTAGTTCACATAAGACGAGGATTTTGCCCTGATTCTTGATTTCTTGACCAGCTGATAAGAGGAGTGTCCTAGCATTCACCTGCTAGTCTGTGAAAGCATGTTGGGAATAGGCATTGTAGCTGGTGAGAGCTTGGATTGGACCGTGCGTAGGCAAACCTATGAAAGTGGGTTAGTATCTATTCATGCCAAACTTCTCCATGCATGGAAGGATAAGAGGAGAAAAGAGGAAAGGTTGAAGATTTTTTTGGATTAAGGAAGCAGGTACAGAGACTTTGATTTCTCTTCTGCACATACTGCTTCTATTGAAGGATGGGTGCTGGCACCTACTGGGTACCAAGTTGCAGTAAGCTAGATGGCGTTTCCATGTTTTCACAACGGTCTCTGTGGGTATTCAGTTGGTGCTGGCTTTCCCAGTAAGCAACACAGAAGATGTAGTTCACCGAAATGTTAACAACATTTCCTGTATAATTTGGCCTATGGTCTAGTTCAGTCTTGCAGACATATTTAGTTCTCTGTTGTTTTTTCTTCATCCTTTTGATAAGAGGTATCGGTATCACGCTTTAAGGTTATGACCAAGAGGACTGTTTTTATGCTTGCAGTAGCTTCAGTCTTGTCTTCTCTTCTATACACATATCCCAAGAGCAATGAGTCTCCAAAGCAGCTTTTAGTCTAACTTCTATTGTAAATGGAACTGCTTTAAATGGGATTATCCTTGAAGAGCATGCAGAATGTTACCTGCATGTTAATTTAAAGGTGTTGCCTATCCTGAACAGTCTCTCCAGTGCTCTGTATGTTTGCAGTCTTAACGTTTATTCCTGGTGTGAATCAAGAAAATGTTGAATAATGGGATTTGAGTCCTGACACTTTCAGTGTCACGGTTGTTAATGAAACATAGTCTTGATCTGAATTCATGACTTAGGAACTTTTAACCCTAGGTGACCTGGGAAAGTCTCCAAGTTTGTTGCTTTTGGAGCACATGACAAGATTATGCAATCACATGTTGGCAGGGGGAGGACTGGGGAGTTTTATTTTCTTTTTGCTTCAGTTTACTTAGTTTTAAATTTAGTTCTGCTTCACAGTTTGCTTTTGGGGCTGGGCATTTGGGGTTTTGTTTTCATTAACTCAACATGCTACCTTGTACAAGCCACAGAAAAGGCATTTTATAAATATGCATAGTAAAGAGTATTTTTTTAACATCTATTAACTACTGTTCTTGTAGTTGAAGTACTAAACTAGAGAACAGTTCTGTGTCAAAGGCTCTTAAGGTGACCTTGGGAAAGTAATTTGATCTCTCCTTGTGTTAATCTGTACAACAAGGATAAGAACATTCCTCTTGTCTGCCTTGATTATTTGAATTAGCAGTCTTTAGAGCAGAGAGTTTCTTTTACTTTGTTTCACAGCTGTGAGAAGGAAATCGTCGTCCTGGGACTGAACTACTTCCACTTATAGAATACAAAAATCCAGGGGTATGTGAATATCTTACAAATATCTTATTACTTTTTAAAGGCAAAAACAACTGTCAAGGAATTATGTTTTTATTGGCAAATTTATGGTGTTTCATGTTCTGTACTTCCTCTTTGGGTTGATGGTTGGACTTGATGATCTTAGAGGTCCTTTCCAACTTTAATGATTCTATGATTTCTAAATTTATTTTTAATATCATGTTTTACATTGTGATTCTGGTGTGCAGGGCTGATACTGAGAGAAACCAAAATAACCAAGGAGATGCCAGCTCAGGCATTGGATGTTTGCTGGAGATTTTATTTTTGTTAAAATAGTACTTACTTCACATGAGGGTACGAATATTCATATCCAAAGGGTCAGGCAAGCACAGTGTGCGGTCCTGCCATGCCTGATGGTTTCCCGTGTTTCCCAGCAGTGAAATTCCATACATTCCTTGCATCCCAGCTGTGTGTAGAAGCCAGCTCTCTGAAGATACGACGGCAGCTATTTCATATTGAGAAGTGGGAGAACTTTTGCTGTTGATCTCACTGGAGAGGAGGGATTAGTGGTTTCAGTCATTAAATTTGAGACCACAGAGGTCATGGGTTCAGATAGCGGTAGAGGCAGTTAAGCTGTTCTTCCACCTGAAACAATGAGTGTTGTGAGACAAAAAAACCCAGTTTTGAGTAGGGGAGATTGAATCAATTTAATTTATTGTCAATTAATAAACTTTTAATTACTGATTCTGATGTTGAAAATAAAAGCAAGCAAACACCAATGCATGGAGAAACACACCTCAGCTTCTGTCTGGACACTTCTCGTTCCTGTTTCTGGTCTGCAGACCCTCTGCAGCGAGGGTGGTGCAGCAGGCTGGGGTCAGTGCATTCTTGTTCCTTTCATTTTGTTGCTCCTTTTGTCTTACTCATTTATTTCACATGGGTTCCTCTGCTGGCTGCAGTCCTTTTAGAGTCGTACCTCCTCCTGAGTCTCCTCTCTGTCCCTGCTTGGGGCAGCTAGTTTGCCTCAGCATTTCTCCTGCCCTGCTGGCCCTGCTGCCCTGGCATCATCTTTGTTTCTCTCTTGTAGGGCTTTGGTGTCTCTCCTGCCCAGGCATTGTCTCCTGTGTCTCCTCTGTTTTTCAGCATCCCTGGTGCTTTGACATCTCTCTTGCGTCTCCTGCCGAGTGTCTGTCCTTGCAATGTTTACTGCCCGTTTTTATGTACATGTTTTTGCAGAGGTGCTATGTGCTCCTCTGGTTCTCTTTTGATGTGCAATGGCTCCGTTTTGACCATTGCGAAGCTGGTTGGAACCAACTGTGACCAGCACAATGCAGTCTGTGACCACCTCCTACACAAGTCTCTGCTGCAGCAGCCTCACTACCAAAGCCCTGCTGGTTGTGTTGAATACAAGTGAGTAGATGGCAAATTATATGGTTCGTTTTCTTGGATGAGAATTCACAAGGCAAGGCTTTTAAAGACAGAGTCTTGGTATGGTGAAATTGTGCATGTTTAAAATACATTAAGCTAGGGCAAAGAAATATTTCTTTGCCAGAGGGGAGGTAGGAAGCTTGGTAGGAAAGAACTTGCAAGTTAGGATGATAATTTGGCCTGCCACTGTAGGAGAGTCAGTTCTTTTTGTGGAAAAATTAATGCATACCGGGGGAAAAGACCAAGTTCCACTGAACAAAATGTGTTGTGCCCTTTGGGTGGGAGAAGCCAGAGAACAGGATTTCGTTGTTTCCGGGGGCAATTCATAACTAATTTAAAAAGGATTATTTATAACAAAGTTGGTTTTCCACCCGGAGAATAGTCAGTATCCCCAAAAGGATGATTAATCCTTGCCTTCGTTGAGCCTGGATAGCTTTCAGGCTCACTAGGGATCTGGCTGAGGAGAACACTTAGGCATTGTCTTAAGCCTATTCTGTTCAGCAGAGTATCTTGTTGAGTCTAATTGAATCACTGGGATTTAAAGCTAAGTAAGCGCTGCAGTGTTGTCTCAAAGTCAGGCTCCATTTTTGGAGGATTTGCAATGTTTTTGCAGCAAAGTTGTGCGTTTTATTAATGGCAGTCATTTTGCGTTGTATATTAGCTGCATTGTGGTGTGAAAGACAACAATGAGAAAAATAATACTAGCTTTTATATGGGCTTATCATAAAGGTCTATAAACCCAGAAATTATAGATGCCTCATGTAGCTCAATCATGTATGTTATCTGCTATTATAGTCCATATAGACAGGAAAACAGAAGCAGGAAAGCTGGGGAATCTCCTCAAAGCTGCAAAGTGAGGAGCAAGTACTAAAATAAGGGTCAAACCAAGTAATGCCAGCTGTTCAGAAGTGAAATGTCATTGTGTTTATGCTATATGAGAGCCTGATAGGGAAGGTTCTGTAAACTGTGTCAGTGGGATAGCTCCCCAGCTCCCAGTGCTGTTAGCACGAGTTCAGTATCACAGGTGTTAGTATAATCTACGTGGCAGTATTGTGAAACTTTATATTAGTCCAGGATCTGATACAGAAGCAGGATCTTAAAATGGTACCAAATTAAAGAAGATCCAAATATAAATGCATCCTTGCAGAACAGCGAGGGTTATCTTTTATTAATGCTGGGTCAAATGAGTCAATAAATGGCTTGTGCGTTCAAAGAAGCAGTTGCATTTGTATTTTTTTTTCCCTCCAAAGGCATCTCAAAACAGGATTTGATGGATTTAAGCGTCTAACTTGCTATCCAGCATTTGAAGTGCTAGCTAGAGGAACGGGCTATATTCAGGAGTACTGTATCAGTCACTGCTTTCTCTGTGATAGCCTGTTTACCATATAGTGTTGGTAGACTTTTAAAGCACACCACTATTTGTTTTTGAAATAATATACCTCAAGGAATTGACTTCGACGCTGCAAATGTTTGTAAGGTCTAGGTGCCAACATGGGCAGTTACCCCCAGGGCAGGGCCTCTGAAAGTCTAGTTTATCAGCTCTGTACATGGCAAACTATCCTGGGACTCAGGAGCCACGTGGAGAGTTACGTTGCTCATGAATGTGGCTGTCTAGTTCTAGTTTGAGGCTGTGTAGCTCAGTCCTCAGAAATGACAGAAGTGAGGCTGGTACTGAATGATGGGCACTTACAAGATCCTTGACTGAAGGAGAGATTCTTAAGTGCGGGGAACACAGGTTCCACAGTTCAAAAACGATGGCTGAGGACAGGTCTCTGCAAGGGTCTTGTACAAAATCCTTGGTGAGATTGCTTGTGGTAGCTGAGGGGAGATTGTACTACAGATTCTGTTTTGAAGGATCTTTATGACAGGCCTATTTCTCTGCAGGGTGTCCCTTATTTTGATACACACATCAAACTGCAGCAATGATACATCATTATGAAGATACCACAAGGTATCTGGGAGACCGCTGTCTTAAGTGGGTCAGTGGTCCTCCTCAGATAATCTCAGGGTAAACAGCGGGAGAATTACTTTTTAAAATTAGTGTTTTTATATTGACTTACCTCAAAAGGAGATTCAGTTCCTTTTACTGTATGGAATACTTTTGGCAGCCTCAAAAAAGGAAGCACGGGGAACTCTAGTTAAGAGTTTGTTGCTGCTGACTAAAATCCCCATGTGGGTCGCTGTTAAGGTAGCTGAGAGGCCTGTTTGACACTTCAGTGCTGTTACAGGTAGCCACCACTCATTGGTAAGCCAGAATTCCATGCTGTCTGGAAAAAGCAATTGCTTTTTCTTCTAACTTTCTAACTTCTTCCAACTTTCACCTACCAAGGAACCAAAGCCAAACATGCGTGGACAGATGTGGTGAAAGTTGTTGTTGCTCAGCAAACGAAGGATAGCAACTTCCTTTTGTGCAGCTTTAAGGATCGTTGAGGATTTGCAGTGAATAGTTTGACACTTCTGTTTATTCATTGTTTTGAATAAAATTTTGATATGGACATCAAGAGATGTGTATGAGATATTTGCTCAGACTACTTTTAGGAACTCTTGAATTTCTAGTTACTCTGTGCAATGGTAGGAAAAAAATACCCAAAATACTCCTTTGAAATAGTAACTGGATCTTCCTGTGTATGGCAGGTGTGTTCAAGGCGTAACTCAAAACAAAATTTTATTTTACCACTTACAGGCTGATAAACAGTTGCTACATGTTAGAGACTTGCAGATGTTTGGTGTGAGAAACACATGCTTACCATGATCCTCCAACCCTTCAAAGGAGTTTTGAAGGGTGAATTGAAATCCTGTCCCTTAGTAAGTTGGTTGTATAAGTAAATGCAGAGAACTTTCATGGGTGTGATGAAGATCAATAAAGGCATTCTCAGAACATCAGATAAGACAGTCTGGGTTCACTATCTTTTTATCACCCAATTTGTATCACGATCTGTTTCATGAAAAATTACTCTGTACTAATGTAGAAATATGGCAGACTAAATTCACTTTATGCTTCTTCCCTTTGGTTTGCTAACCGCTAATCAGTAATCCATCTGTTAACAATCATGTTCAGTAATGCAGGTTTTGATTCAAAGACTGTCTTAGCTTAGTCAACGTTTGTTTTAACATCATCTGTTTCACAGCACGTCTTAGCTTGCTGCATACTTCATTGTAAGATTAGGGTCTTTTCATTACTGAAAATAATTTTAAAACTGCCTTTTGCTTTCCCTGTTTGAGCTTAAAGCAACTCTTGATCATACTTGGTTAACAAGCTGTTCATGACTGTTCTTTGAAAGCATTATAATTTTTCTTAAACAGTAATGTTATATAAGATATGTCATGTAACAAATATAAATGAAGTAATTTTGTCAAGTCATTTTGTTTCTGCAGTATAGCTGATGCTATAGAATGTGCTTTTGTTCACCTACCAAGGAACCAAAGACAAACATGCGTGGACAGATGTGGTGAAAGTTGTTGTTGCTCAGCAAATGAAGGATAGCACTGCTGCTGTTTTAGAGAATGACAGATTTTTCTACACAGGCTCTGATGCTTTTGCATTGAGAACAGCATCAATAATACTGCTACAGTTTAACTGGATTTTAGAGCTGAGTTAGCAATAAGGTGTGTTTGCACCTGACAAACTGAGAAAGTGTTCACGCTCCTGATGGGTTTGAAGCATGAGTAGAATATACCAAGATGTCTAGGTAGTCAGGCATAAATGCCTACTGAAAAACAGTAAGATTCACACTATGGCACTGAGAAACTAAAAATTGTACCCTAAAGCTGTAGGAGATCAATATCTGCGGTGTAATCCTTAGTAAGTCCAGATAAGGTTATAACCCTGTAAACGCAAACGAATTTTCTTAATGTCTCAATCACTGTCACTATCAAAAGCATGGCAAACTGGATCCATCAAGCACATTTATTTTAATCACGGAACAATCACAGGTTTATTCTAGCACACAGACTTTTTGTGTATGTTGTAGAAGATGGATCACTTTTCAGATAGGATCAAGCAGGTTCCCTTAATACGGAATCATTCATATGCGTAAATATTTATAGGCCTTAGGCCCTGTCTTGCAGGCTGTTCTGTGGGGAATTAATTGTGGTGTCAAAGCCCTAGATAACAGAAAAGATGGGAGCAGGATAGGAAACAGCAGGCAAAATACAGAGGAAATAAGTGTGTTTGCAGATGTATTCTAAAGGTATGAAAAAAATGTGATTTCCCGCCCCCCCTCCATATTTTAAAGCTCATTATTTCCTAGCCTTTTTACATGTTTTTATGTTTGGGGCACAAAGCTTTTTATTTTTGTCTGTAAATAATATAGGAGTCTTCTCACTTTGATTTCAAGTTACAGTTGTTAATATTTCAGACACTTGTCTCTCCATTTTTTAATTTCATTCTGTTAGCTGCATCAGCTCTATCCATGTGTTACGCATGCTTACAAATGTTTAGGAAAGTATTTAAATACTGTCTGCCTTATTTAAAAATAGTATATGTTTCATCTTTTCTTTTTAAAATTTGATTTCTGGTATTGAAATCTTTGCATCCTATTCTCATGCAAATTGAGTTTGATATCTTTACTTACAATGTTTCCTCAAATGTTTTTCTTAAGAACTAGCCTAATCTATCATCCTGGTTTAACTAGTTTAGCTTGTTAATGTCTTTATAGCTTATTTTTTCCTTTTAAAGAATCTTATTTCTCAAGGTAGCCATGCACCCATTTTTAGGCTGGGCATGTGCCTTGTCCTTTGTTTAGTGTTCTGTGAAAATCTTTTAGTTGCTGCAGCACTTGCCAAGGGGTGTTGGAGAGGGTGTGGAGAGAACTGATAAAATCTGTTCATTCCTATCTTGTAGTCAGCCCCGCATCTGGCCATGAGATGCTATTCTGAGGATGAAGACCTCTGGTGTCCTTTCTTTACTCTAGCTGAAGAACAGAGGCTGAGAAGCATATATTATGGTGATAAGTGAATAAGATACATAAGAAAAGTATCAGTTTTTCTTAGGTCTTCTCATTGTTAAATAAGTAGAGAATAAGACCAGAGACAGAGGACTGGGGGATTAGTAGTATTTCTTTCTGGATCTAAACCAGAACAGAGGTGGGCTATGCTAACCGTCTTTACATGACTTTCTCACGTAACGCAGTTTGCTTTCCTACGCTGCCCTACTTGCTAAGCTCTAACTTCCATCCCACCAACACCCCAAGTCTCACCCCTAACATGGGGGAGCGCTGCTGGCGCCTTGTCAGTATGAATGCACTGGCCAGCTCCATGATCTCATGTGTACGTACCATGTGTCACCGTAATTGGGGTGCTAGCTTTTACAGTGCTAAAAGAAATACTGTCCTGCAGCGTTCTCATTGCTACTGTGGTCCCGATGGCACCTGCAGCAGCAGGCTAATTGTAAGAGAAAAATAACAATACTTTTAAGGAAAATACCAGAAAGCATTAGCTACAAGTGTAGGATTTATTTTCTGCCTTTTTTAAAAATAGCTACTCTGGTTATACATAGACAGTGAAAATAGTTTTAAGGCAAACTGGCACACTGTAGGAGTAATGCAGCTAAATTTACAGGAAGAAAGAGTTTTTAAATTATTCTTCAGATATGATTTGAGAGTGGCAATTGTATGAGCAAGCTACAGTCTAGGATTTTGCCTTAGGCTTTTTCATACGTGTGTAGTCATGCAGCTCACTAGTATCTCTTTATGGGAGTGCCTCCGTCCAGGATATCCTCGGATTCCTGGAGATCCCTGTCTGATACCTGTGGCTAGTGGCCACAGTAAGTTCTTTATCTGTCCCTGACAGCTGGGAGGTTTGATTTCAGTCTCAGTCACTGTTTGGTCACCTTAGTTGATAGCATTCTTACAGATTTAAGATTCAAGAACTGAGTCTGCAGATAAGCAAAATGATACTGTATTTTTCAGCCCTTCTTTTTAATAGGTATGTCAGTAACTTCTCAGGGCTCCACTATGCTGGGCTTTTACAAGAGAGTAATGCCTCGAAGGGTGTACGGGGTATAGATGGACAGGCTTTATAAACCAGAGATTACAGACGTTCACCTCTGCAAGAAACACAAAGGACAAGAGAAAATTACTTCCCCTCCTCTCTTTAACGAGAGCGTGGAGAAGAAGTGATAAGCCAGATCTGGTTCTCAAACCTGGTTCTCTGGTGTCTCTCTAGCGCTTTTCATCCCAGAACAGCTTTTTTCACAGTTTGTCATCCTGTGCACAGTGCCTACCTGCCTCCCTCTGTGCTGTCCCAAGCAAGTGGCTGCCCAGCTGGAGTTACAGGACAGTGACTTGACAGCGTTAGAGACTGAGAGAGTTTTGATTTTTAAAACCTTCAAGTTTTGAACTTCAAATCCTGTAAATTAATGTAAGAAGCTGTCTCCAAAGACCTATCGGGTATTACAGAGCGAGAAGACAGAGAGCACTGTTGCCTGTGGGAAGATGTTGGTTGCATTTAGTGCTTGGCATTCTCTAGCAGAGTCATTTCACCTTCATTCCCAGAAGCAGAAAGGAGTGGGGAAATTTTAAAGCAGGCTAGCAAAAAAACCACTCAATAGTTTCATGCCGTCAAATTTTTGTTTTCTTTTTCCTTCTTAGCAGTTCAGTTTTCAGCCAGAAAAACACAGCAGCCAATTGAAAGGTATTGCATTTGCAATATATCGCATTGCAAAGCGTCCTGTCTGTATTAGGCTACTGTAAGATATACAGGACACAGCTGTGAAATCCTGAGAGTTCCCTTGCCTATGCTGCTAGGGGCACAGCATGTTCTCAGGGCTGTGCAAAAAAGCACCTAGGAGTCGTAAAGATTGTATATCCATATAACCATATTGTATATCGTTAGAGATGTCTGAGAATTGTCTGAGCATATCTCCAAGTTTATTTGTGAAGGTAGGCATGCAAACATGAAAACTACAAAAAATCACTTTTAAAGGAACAATAGCCCATATCCTCCTGTTTAAATTTAGAGGAAGCTGCTTTTTAGTTCAATTCAGAGCAGAACTGAACCCAGCCTGTTTTTCTGTGACCTCTGCTTTGCAGCATATGCATAGCAAGGCGTTTCCCAGAAGCCGAAGTATTCCATGGCTTGCATGGAGTCTTGCCAGCAAGAATCTGCAGCTAAGAGTCACTTAAGCTTGAGTCTTTGGTTTCCTAACAGTTCTGTGTTCAGGGAGAAAATTCAATAATGGAGACTACAGTATTTATTTTCATTGTTTTATTTTATTCAACAACTGTTACTCTTCAGGTAGTTGCAGTAATTTCCATTTCAGAAGGGTTTGGTAGGAGTACTGAGGTCCTTTTTCTGGCTGAGGCAGCAAAACATGTAATTGCTATTAAACCTGTCTACCTGTCTATGATGATCTGCTCTATGTAAAGCACTGACAGGACAGTTTTAAACTTTGCACAGCAAATTAATTCCTTCATATTGCTCTGAAAGTGCCTTGGGTTTCTCGTGTGAACATTGGGTTGTTATTGGTCTTTTCTGTCTCTTAATTGTTTCTTTTTCTTTGCAGATCTGGATTTATTTTGAGTCATTTTGATAAAATGCAGTAATGAGTACTCTTAAGCTGGTAGAGTTGCTTTGAGTGTACATCAGTATAGTGCAGTTGCAAAATATAATGAAATCAACATTGCATGATTCATTCACAAGGGAACATAAGGAATGACAAAAGTCATGGTGTTATGTCTGTGGAGCGACGTTAGCACAAAGCAATACTCCAGTGACAAAGACTGTCTTCCTCATACTGTCTTCCTTCTTTTGAAGGTGCTATTGATTTTTTTTAAACTTTTTTTTTAATCTCCCCCTGAATTAAACAATGTAATCCAGACTTCCCAGTTGTCCCAATCAGTGTACATGTTACTCTGCGCAAATTGGATATTTAATGGGACATTGATTTGTCTTATTGGAAACCCAAATGAGCTTACGAAAGTATTAATTATTCATTATTTGTTCATTTAATTTGGTTTTGTAAGCAAGAGTGGAAGTCTGAACCCTGCTTGTTCTGAAAAATTCTTCTGTGTCTATCTCATCTTACACACCTTTACATGGCTTGCCTGTACTTACCTCATGTATGTTCATTAACAAAGGAAAAAAAGTCTTCAGGCAGTGCCTATCAGTATTGGAAGTGAAAACTGTTATAAAGCAACCTGAAATGTTGGAAAAAAGTTTTATTGATAATCTTTTATCAATAGTCTCTGTAAAATTGTAAAGACTGTGACAGCTTAGACTTCTACAGGTACTATAGCTTTCACAGTTAATCTTGAAAAGTGCTGAAGTAATAAAAATAAGACTAAATATTCAAAGTTGTTGCATCTGTTTGATCTGTATACCTGCTTCCAGCACCCCTTTGTTCAAGTGTAGGCACTGCGCTAGTTTAACCAGAGAGAGTTTAAAAAAGTTCAGTTAGTAGCACAGGTACTTTTGATGGAATTACATTTGTTTAAATCTGTTGTGTTAGTGAGTGTTTGCACCTTGCCAATGTGAGCAACAGATACATTGTGTTTAATCTTACACAAAAGGATCCGTGCACCTTGTTATACTGGTTGGGCTAAATGGATAGAAAATCACATCTTGACTTAATCCGACGTGATTTGTATGTAGGTAAGTATCAGTACACATCAGTATACTGGAACTGGTAAATACTTGACTTGTGTTTGTATTACACGACCCATGCAGAAAGTATGTGCTTTATGATATGAAGACAATTGTGAGCAGCAGTGCTGAACCAAGAATGTGTTGCTCTGGTAGCATCTCTTCCTCAGAAAGTTGTTAATTTATGTTCTTTTAATTCCTTTTAATTTGGAAGGTAGTCATGGTGTTAATATATTTGGACTTGAAACTTCATTAAAGGCAATGCAGCTCCACGAGTTAGTGTTTGTGCACTCATGCACGTTCCAAGTGTCCACTTTGCTGCTTCCAGAAGTATGGCAGATGTGGCATATCTCATTACCATCAGGACTGACTTACTGTCTTAGGTGCTCATGCAACTCTTTCCATCCTAGTGCCTGAGAACCTTGTAATTTGTATTTATTCTCACAGTAGGGTAAGGCTAACACTGCTGTTACACCTGGTTTACAGTCAGGGACACTCAAGACACAGAGAAACTAAAACATTCAGATAACCTAGTTTTAAGGTTCTTCAGACTTCACTGTCTGGCTTTAGCCCTTTAGGGTTAAGGACATGCCATCCAAAGAGCCCAGATACCTGTTGTGGAGTAGGGGTTGGAACCTGGGTTATCCAAATCCTAAATTAATGTCCTGTCACCAGTTACACTGGCTGGAGTCTGTTGTTGCCTTAGTCATGATACAGGGTTACCTTATTGCACCATTGCTGCTGGCGCGTGATGCCTGAGAAGATGTCCTCTAGCATGCAGTTGGTGTGGGTAGGTTTGGTGCAGGCAGAGCCTGTAATATTTACTGTGTCAAGATGTGAAACCCCTGTAAGGAGATGAGCCTAGCACCTAGCTCAAGGTTTTCAGAGCCAAAGCAGCTCACAGTTTACATGTCCAGTAAGCTGGCTGGACTTCAGTCAGAAACATTTAAATAAGCTCCTTGTAAAGGTATTCCTTTTTCTTCTTCTTTAATTCCCTGTTCTGTCCTCACTTGTAACTATAAAGGGTCACCTCTGCCACTGAGAAGCCTTTTGTGTATTGCATATAGCCAAAGGAAAAAGCTTGCAAGCAATTCCTTGCAGGAGAACAAAAGTCCAATTACTCAATCTTGACCTACAATGCCAAACTGAGACCAGTAAGACAAGCACCATAATTAGCTTTACTTAAGAGATCAGTCTGGAAATAGTGACTAACAGTATTTGTATTTATTTAAATGGCTGTAAAGGCAGAACTGGAAAGAAGTTGCATCATTGGACCAATCTTGAAAACATTTATTTACTCTTTAGTAGAGAGCAAAAACTTGTCTTTCAGATCAATACCAGGAGATCTGGATCCCAGCATGCAGAATATGTTGGGGTGTCCTCCATGTGTGAATTTAAGAGAGCAGAATGTTGCAGGTATAGATTTCACACAGCACCAAATCAGTCCTAGGGAGCATTTGTCCAAATTCTTGATCTGGTTCCTCATTTGAGCTTTAAAAGTCCATTCTTTTTCCTTTTCTTCAGTTGGCATCAGGCCCATCTCAGGCCACCTGGATCTGAGAGGGAATTTTCCTCATAATAATTTAATTTGCCAGCACTTGTCTCTATGTTTGTCTCTTTCTTCCTTTCTTATTGCGTAAACTGTGTGTTTCCTTGGTTACAAGTTAATAGTTAATAGTCTTGTTTGGAAAAATAATAACTTCCACTCCAGAAACAGTATTGCGTTGCAGACTGTTAGATGAGGTTCACTCAAGGCAAGGCATTCACTGGGCTCTTATTTAAATGGAGCTGCTAGCTGAAGTACTGGTTGGAATTGCCAACTGAATTCTGTTCACCACTATGGGCTGAATAACTGCTCAAGGGAAATAGCTAAAATGAGGCTACCAGAGGAGGAGGTATTCAAAACGTCAAGCTTGAGTACAAGAATTCAGCCATTTTCTTTGAAGATCTGCTGGGGAGGGGAGAACAAAATAGCAGCTGCTGACTTACAGCAGAAATTATTGCTTGAAATATTTGTTATCCTCTACCCTTGATGCTGTTACGCCCCTAATCACCTGTTAGGCTTTTTTATTATCAATCTTGTATTTACTCTATACAATGCAGAATGATAGCAGCATTTCTTCACTAAGGCATTTCTGAAGTAGAGTAATATTGAAGGACTTCATGAAGTGATGGGCCTTTTTCTCTAGACATTTTGATTCTATCCCCTAGATTCAATCCCTTAGATTGAGGAAGCGGAGGAAACGTGGAGTAAACATAAGCAAGGTATCTGTTATGTTGCTGCATAAGCAGCAACCTGAAAAAAAGCATAATCCTGGCTGGGGAGATGTCAGAAATTGATCAGGAAAGGAAAAGAGAGCTCCAGAAAACACTGAGATGAAGATGATTCCAGGGGTAGCAGCACTCAGTCCTTTGCAGGCCAGGAAAAGCAGGACAGGAATGGTAGGAAGACAGAGGCATGGGTAGAGCAGTATGTTGTCTCAGAAATACTCTGATGAGCATCGCTAATTTGAAAACACTGTTACAAGCAGGACAACTTTCCAATACTAGAATGGGACATGGGAAGAGATTTGAAGGACCATAGTTTTGTTTGTGAGCATTCTGGCTGATACTTTCCACTTCATACAGTACAGCTGAGACTCAGTCTTCCTCTAGCTTACACATGTGTGTTTCTGTTGGGGCCCCAAGCTGCCACAAGACACATCTGAAGAAAAAGTTAAACATTTTTTTTACAGAAGCCAGATGTGGAGCAATGAAACTTTTATTATGACAGTGAAATACACAATAAAGCTGACACAAACCTTTCCTGTTCCTATCCAAGCTCAAGCTCAGGGCTGTGGGATACCTAATCATTTACCAGTACCTGGAATTTTATCTCCCTGACTATATTGTGGACACTTTGGTCATTTCTTGATTTGCATGCAGAGAGTTGTTTCTGCTAGATTTAATGGCAGTAGAAACAAGTAACACTGGTGTCTTTTCAGGTGTGCTTTCCCTGTGTTAGGTATATGCTGTAGCAAAATGGAGATACTTGTAGTTTATATTTACCATAGTCATTTGCATGTAAAGTCAGGTTGCCTGGTTCATCTTGCTTCCCAAAACATGATTTGGAATTGCTTTCCTTTCATTTATTTTGCTTGGATTGTATTTTTTCTTGGATTAAAATAGCCCAGTTCTTCTTGCCTTGTGTGTTCTTTGAATAGTTTACACACACTCATGTTCTTGGAAAGAATAGCTTAGGCAGTCTGAAACACTTTGTGGTACTGAAACTGCAGAAGGAATTTTTCTCTGTCTTTCCATGGCAGCCTTGGTGGAAAGAGGTAGTAGTTGATGTGAATGGCTTAAACTACTGGTTTATGAAAAGGCTATATTTAAAGAAAATGGTGGTGACTTTTTAGACGAGTCTAAAATGTGAACAGATACAATTGTATTTTGATGAAAAGTGTCTGAGAACACAGATTTATCTACAGGATAAAATACTCTTTTTGTTTGGTTTAAATCATATTTTTTTGTTTTACAGTGGCCCATACTCAGGAGCCTCACCACCCCTCTGAGAAGCCGGTCATCCACTGCCATAAATGTGGGGAGCCATGTAAAGGTGAAGTACTCCGTGTTCAGGCCAGACACTTTCATATCAAATGCTTCACCTGCAAAGGTAAGACCTTGATGTTTATCTGCTAGAAATGAGTCAGTTTTTGCAAATGTACCTTGAACCAGTGGTGAGACGTCAGGTATCCTGCAATCAGCCACTTACAGGATATTCTCATTGCTCAGTATCTAAAGAATTTGTGGGTGGGGAGGGCAAAAAATGGGGGGTGAAATGGCTGAATCGCACATGTACAAGCAAAGTGATCAGCACCACACAGAACAAATTCAGTATTTATTGGGGGCAGGGGATAAATTTGCCAACACTAGAAGACTCAGAATAGCACATTCTGCTCTGAATACTTCTGTGTTCATTGTTTTTCTTTTCTACTGTTCACTGGGTGCAAGCTACACAGTAGATAATTATACCTGAAAGAGATGAAAAAAAGAGTCAGCTCTTTTTAATACTATTTTCAATTTTACTTGCTTTGTACACTCCTGTGTAGGCAGGCAGTTTCACATATTTCCCAAATAGTGAATTAGGCCATAGTTAGACTCTGGCTGCTTTGGTGAATTTTTTTTCTGTTTATTTGGGAAACAATGGAATGACACTAAACATTCAAGATGAAGTGCTTTATGGAGAGTCACAAAACATAAGAAGAGAAAGTACAGCCCTAGCAGCCACTCGGAAATCCAGTGTAAATAGTTGACTTGGTTTCAGGTGTTGTATTTATTTCCTGTTACTGCCATACGTGGGGCAACGGTATGCTTAGACTGTATAGTGTGATGTGGTGAAAAGGGTTATAGCATAAGAATACTTCAGAAAATTCTATCTTTTTGTAGTTTTTGTTCTAAGTGCTTTTTAAAAAATATGGATAAATCTGGATTTCTTTAAATTGTTAATAGCAACCACAGCCTTTCATTAGGGATAGTCATGAAAATTAAGCTCCTTTAAACTGAATTGATTGCTGGGAGTAAGTACCTGCATTAAAAAAAAACAACCCAGCACTAAAAAGAATCCTGATGCGTACTGATATCCAAGAGAAACATGCAGGGTGGTCACGGAGGAGTGTGTCCTGAGGCACGAGGGGGCCATAGCCACATGTTTTAGGAGAGGTGTATTCAGTGAGCAGGCAGCGCAGAGGATGGCTGGAAAAGGGAAAGGAGCAGGTGACGGTGGATATCTCCAGCAGCCGTGCTGACACTGTGAATCTTGGAAACAGCTGAGCTGGAGTTTTTAAGCTGAGTGGTCGAAAAGATTTTCTTTACTTGCTTGTCTTGTGGTTGGATTTTGCCTGAATTCAGGAATTATAGAATCATTAAGGTTAGAAAAGACCTTAAGATCATCAAGTTCAACCATCAGTAGCGGTATGTGTGCTCACATGGACACTGTATCTGTGTGCATGTCTGTACATACTTAGGTGTATAAGTATGTAGATACATATGCGCACACCCTTGCTGGGGGCCTCCAGTCTGTGGGGCTGGGCCTCCTCTTCTCCATGGGTCTCCGCTCTCTGGGCCTCCCCTCCCACGGGCTGGGATTCTCTGGCCTTCCCACTCCATTCTGCCTCTCTGACTCTCCTTTGAGCCTCCCACCTGCTATGGGCCTCCCTGACTCCCTAGGTCCCCACCTCTGTGGGACCTTATCCTCTGAGCCTCCCACTGCTTCAGGCCTCCCTCCCTTTCCAGCTCCCCCTCGCTTTGTCTCCCATGCTTCTGGGGCTCCCTGACTTTTTGGGCCTCACCCTCCATGGGCTAAGACTTTCTGTGACTCCCACTTTTATGGAGGCCTCCCCTTTTTTGGAGCCTCATTCACCTAGGGGCTCTACTTGCGAGCCTCCTACTCGCTTTGGCCTTCATTGACTCTGTTCTCAGCCTCTGAGGGCTTTGAGTCTCAGAGTCTCTCAATTTTTTGGGGAGGCTTCCAGCGATTTTGGGCCACCCCAACTCTCTACAAGCCCCTGCTATGTGAGCCTCCCACCTTTGTATTGGCTTCCTATGCTTTCAGGCCTCCTGCTTTTTTGGGGCTCTGTATGTTTCTATATTTGTACTTGCCGAAGAGCTGTAAGGAAGCTGCATGGCAGGCAGCTGGGTTACTGTAGAGCTTCGGCTCCTGTCAGGCAAGGCCTCCTGCCAGCCCCAGTTCTGCAAGAGGGTTCGGAGGCTTTGGGTTGTGAAGCTGCCTTGGGAATAGGGAGAGCCCTGCCCGCTTCTCAGTGAGGACCTGAGCGGCTCTCAGCAGCTTCTGCTCATGCCATTGAGACCTCTGTAACCACAACAAGGACTCACTGTGGTTTTTTACAAAAGAAGAGGTTTAATGAAGCATTAAATAACTGTAGAACTACTCTTTGTGAAATCATCACCTTTGAAGATGGGTGTTCTGAAGCAGGAGGGCAATCCTGACTCCTTCATACGGTTTCTGTTTAATGGACAATACAGAGTCGGCTGAATTAAGTAACTCTTTCACCGCAGTATGTAGGATGAGAGATGAGAGTGGAGAAATACACAGGCCCGTGTGAAACAAGGAAGAGTTGCTCCTCTACAACCAGCATCTGCCACGTTCAGTCCTGGCAAAGCATAGGATGGGTACAATGAAAGGGCTTCAGGCTTGAGGTGAACATAGCGGAGTTGGTGGCAAACATGAAGAAAGATGTTGGGGTAAATCAGGGTAACTGAGTAACTAAAACAGTAGCAGCATCTATACTGTGGAGTTTTTCCACTTCCTTTAAACTGAAGTTATATTTTCTGAAAGTCCGTATCTAGCGCGTATGCTGGAGATCCAGACTTTGAAAAGTGTGCCTCAAACCCAGCCCCCGAGTTTCAGTTACATTTTTCGTGTCCTAAATGTGGGTGGAATAGTATAGTAGTGTAATTGCTATAATTCTGTTCTTCTGCTTCCTAAGTAGATGGGATATAGCAGAAATTAGAAATACTTGTTTTCCTGTGTTACTGAGGTTTTTTTTAAAAAGTCACATGAGTTATTTGCATGCTGAAAAATGAATGGCTAGAATCTAAGAAATTTTGTGTTTGTATTACCTGTGGTGTTCAGTTAAATACAGCTAGATAGCTCAAAAAATACTTAACTTTCTCCTGGATATTGATGTCACTCATCTGTGTCAAACTGGAATGGTATCAGCCCATTGTGAAGGCAGAGAGGAGCACTGTCTGCCCTGTTCCTGAAATGCTTGGGGTAATGCCTGTGTCTTTACTACAGTTGCTGTATTTCAAGCAGTACTGGATGTTATAGAAGCCCTAAGCAGCTGGAAAACAGCAACAAGCAGTCTCTTTTACTGTGTCTGCCCATAGTCAGTAGTGGTCTCATTTACAGAAGACACTGGATTAGGGTATTTCTAGCAGCAGTCTACCTGAGACCCTTTGAGTTGTGAAGAAGAATGGAAATTCAGGCCGGGGGCAAAAACCATGCCTAGAACCTCCCGATAAAGCAAGGTGGCAAATGGAACAGAGCTCTGGAATTATTCTCCTCCTGGACGCACTAGATTAATCTTGCTGGTTTTGGGTGGTCTAATTTCTTCTTTCACTTGTTTTTTAGTTACTTACTCATATACTGCTTTTGTGCTTTGACTGTTCTATTGCAAGGCTGGGTTAGTAGGATACTACTTTTTTTTTTTTTTTCTTTTCCCGCTCCCCTTGGGCAATATCTAAACTCATTGAGGCTTCTGCTTATGGAGATATTTCCAAGCTGATGACAGTTTAATATTCAGTAATATTATTGATCTCATGACTGGTTGCATGAAGATCGCCAGAGAAGGGAGAGATATAGAAATATCTTTTTCTGATGGAAATTAAACTATTTTTTATCATTAGCTTGTTAAGGAAACTTTGAGCTTGTGAAGGTGACTGGTTGCATGCAATTGCATATTGGTTAGGAGAAGGGAGTGACAGCGTGGCTTCTGCCTGTTTGTACTATCTGCACATCCCAGTTTGAACTGAGAGCGCCAGTGCTGAATCATAGAGACTTTTCTCTTGCTGCTCATTCAGTCTGTGCCTTATTAGTTGGGTTTGCCAGCAAGTGAGTGTCATCTTTTTTGTGTTCGTTTGTTGTTCACTGAGGGGAAGGAAAGGAGGGTGTGTGAAAGGTTGCCTCAAGCCCTGTTTTGAATTGTATCCCTGAGCTGCAGAGCTCATTTATTGCTGGGCCTCATATTTAAACGAATGCACTTCTTGTTTAAACCATATAGTTATTTACTTAAATAGCATGTTGTCTGGACATACAAGCAGGACACAGCTGTTCAAGTAAGGATTTTTTTCATCTTCATCTAATGGGTTTTTAATGTGACATGACTGCGACTCTACAGGAGGTGGAGTTAGAGCCCCTCAGCTTATACAGTATGTTGTTAGTTGGAGGAAACCAGACAACTAAAGCCACCTGTGGATGCAGCTTTCTCCTTTCTGTATAATAAAGTTTGCTTTTGAGACTTCAACTTGTACATCTACAACGTGAAAGACTTGAACAAGCACATGCTTGTCTGACTGCTGTCCTGCCTGCTGAAAATGTTTCAACTTTTACTGATAAGCTTAGTCTAATAGTCTAGTAAAGGTGTGGAAAAAATCCATTTCTTCATAAAGCTGTCACACTAGTTGTATAGTAGCAGAGTTTCAGTGTGAACCTGTTCTTATTTCGTTCTGTATGGGATTCCTTTGTTTTGTTTTGCTTTTATTGCCATCCATACTCTCAACTGTGTTTACATCATACTGCTAGCGTGTTTGATATGGTTGTAAACCTGCTTCCCTAGGTTATGTCAGAGACGCATAGGCACTCCGTGATTGCTTGGCACGCATGTCACTGGTGGTTGCTGCACTGCAGGAACACGGTGACTTAAGCCTCCATGCTGCATCAGCCAGCTCAGGACCTGCTCATGTGTCATGTTATGTGATCAGACAATCATCTTCCCCGGTGCTGTGTCCGACCCTGGAATCTTTCTCAGAACAGACTAACTGCTTCCTGAGAAAGATGACAAGTAAAACTTCCACCAACTGATGTGTCCCCATCCCCTCACGATAAGATGCAGCTAGCTGTTGCTGCCTGCCTGTTGAGATCCAAGTGGGTACAGCTGTTTTGTCCTATCTGCCTGGCAAGGCTGGCTAGTTCTATTTGTGGCTCCAGATAAGAGCTGCTAACAAAACCCAAGGAGCCCGTCCCCCAGAAGGTGAGCTCTGCCAGCCTCCCCGATAGGCAAAGAATCTCAGGCAGTCAGCAGCTGACTGGGAGCTGGAGTTAACAGGGAAATGATGGACAGGGGAGGGATAAGAGACATTCAGGAGTGCAGCTCCAGGAGCACTGTTCAGAGCAGTTGACTTTGGCTGTTTTATAACAAAGTCACTTACCTTGTCGTGTGTTACAAGTGCAGGTTTAATTGGTTTCTGCCTTATCTACAATTGTAATAATTAAGTTTTAATTTCTATTTTACCAGGAGTACACTGCTCTTGCCATACCAGACTGTTAATGGTTACCAGGCAATAGAAGCAGCAGGCTGAGAGTTTGGAGGGAGAATAGACTGAGCTAGAGACCTCATTGTTTTACTTTTTGTCTTTAATAAGCATTAACATTAACAAGAATGAATTTGTAGCTTATAAAGAAGTAAAAAGTCTTTTCTTGTAAGCATCTATGTACATGAATAACCCTTCTGGAAAAAGTTACTGTTCACTGCAATGTCTGTTGCATATGTAAGTGTGGGATCAGGCCCTAAATTATGATGTGCATGAGCAGAGATTTTAATCTCTCAGTTGAAATTGTGATCTGATACAAATGATAATTTTGTCATTGTCAGTTGATTACAGTTCATTTTACCCTATTGCATGTACTAGGAGAGGAAACTTTGAGGCTAGCAAAATTGCTGTAATAAGACTTTATTATTTATTATTAAGCCTGTGATTCATCTTCTGTGTTAGAGGGAAATGCTGGTTTCAATGCAGTATATTGCTTAACAGAACAAGCTTTAAGCTTGCATAGTAATAATGTAGAAGTTTACCATAGCTTGATTTTGGTACATGTAGAGATAAGTTGCATTATCTTAACAAGGTAATGTAGTATTTGTGGAAGGAGTATTTAAAATAATAAATATAAATTGGAAAACATAGTTTAAAAAAAAAAAAGAAAAAAATTCTCATAAATAAGCAATCCTGCTATGAGAATATGGGTGGTGTCCTAAAGTTTTGTAGTCCTCACTATGTGGCATAAATGTCTGTCATTTTATTAGGCTATGCCAGGTGGAAGTGTTTCACTGTATATGAATGTTTTACATGCTGTAGCGATACCAGATATCAAAAGGCAATTACCAGCTAATATTCTTGCTAATTATAAGACAAAGTGAAGTCTTGGCATACAGGAAGCACTCCACAAACCCAGAGTATCCCATGGAGAAGAAACTTCTAGCTTCTATTAAAACATTGTTATAAATTATCATAAAACAGTTTCTTAATTATGGAACAAATGCCTTAACTTCCCTCTTTTGAGTTAGATGCCTCTCAAGCTTATTTAGGAAAGCCCACATCAACATGTACTTGCAGAATCCTCTGTGGTATGTTTAGGTTCCAGGCACAGGACTGTTTCTTTTATGTGACGACTTTTGCAAGGCTCCATCATCTGTAGCTCAGTGTGCTTGATGTGGAAGGGGGAGGTTTCCTAAGTTTAGATTTTGGGATGCTCTGTAATCTTTGACTTTGAACTGGATCTTCCTCCCTTGAAGGACTGGGAAGAAGTTAGGGTCATGTAAGCAGACACTGTATCAACAGGCTGGAATGTGTTTTAAATCATTAGTTCTTTGACCTTTGATCTGTCATCAGATTCCATCAGTGGTGGCAGGAGGAGGCTGCAAACTGGCTGCTGGGTAGTTAGTGCTATTAATAGTTCAGTGTCAGTGGATGGAAAGTTTAAATATGAGGACATTCTTGTAGTAGATATCCAGTACACTGTTAAAAGATCTCCGCATTTCCACAAATACTTCTGAAACAGAGACTGATCTGTGGATATGGTAACGTAACTGGTGGATAGAATGTGCTCCTTCCTGAGCATCGGGAAATTATATGAGGTCCCTCGAAGCTCTGAATCACTGAACCAAAGAGACTTCTTTATATAAAAACTATCCAGGCTTGGAATTCTCTTTCAGTACACCATGGTTCTGCTTGCTAGCTTGTGAACTCCCCTTTTCAGCTTGGTTATTGAAACAGCCTTTAACATTAATAAGTCTTTTGATTTTTCTCAAGAGTGTTTATATTTTCAGTTTTTTCCTAAACCAGAGTGTCTCGGCTTTCATTTAAAGAAAAGAGCATTTCTAGTCATTAAAATATAAAACATTGGAAAATACGAACCTGAAATGCTCTAACAGCAGAATACAAATAAAAAGGACAGAAATGTTATAATATCATGGTTTGGATGGTCAGGACTTTGGGGATGAGTCCCATGAGCTTGACAGATTGCAGCTCTGTATCCTTTATCCATGGTAGAAAGTCCCATGGAAGGGAATGAGGAAGAATGAGGTGAGATTTTACAGGTGAAAATGAAAGGGACATACTTGTTGCTGAAGAGATCAGTACACAAATCAAGTGAAAAAGCAAAAAGTGGGGCACGCTGTTGTCTGTGTGCACAGGGAGACTTAATGAGAACATGTTTAAGAACAGCAAATCAGGTTTGAACAGTTTAGAAAATCCAGGGAGCAATGGGTTTCTGCTGTTCCTGGGAAGCTAATGGAGGTTAACATTTCTCCCATGATGGGAAATGGGATTCAGATGTGAATTCATGCATTCAAGTAGCATGATACGAAAGCAAGCCTCAGTTGTGGCCCTAAGAGTAACTGTGTCTTGAAGCCTGTTCTTTTTCTTGCAGTGATTCCTATTGGTATTTCACTTCAAGTTTAGGTAAGGGCCTGGGAAGTTTGCTCTAAAATAGGATGATTTCCTGCAAAATGACCCTACCCCTCCCATAACCCATAAGCAGCAGGGAGAGCTCTGTCTCATTAGTGGCAGTAGCCTTTGGGATGGTAATGGGCTGTTTCAGGGGTGCAGCAGATTTTAAACTGTATCCAACCCCTTGGCAATGAAAGCCACCAGTCATCCTCAACACTTGTGGAAAACAGTCTCCATAAGGCTTCCTGAGGACCCCCTGCTCACCACTGAAGAGGCATCTTGGGTGAGGTGACTGTGGACTTTGACAGTAGGGCTCAAACTATACCCATAGTTTTGCCTCACACTGTTCTCCTGTCATCTGACCTTTTCCTGCCTTTCTACTTGTTTTCAGTAGCAATGTTCTATTTTAGTTGCGTCTTTTTTTCCAAATTATTTTTTTCCATTTTCATATAAAACACTGAATTGTTAATTTTTGCTTTAGATGTTGACAGGAAAAAAATCCCAAGCAGTTTCGTCCCATTCTAAAGTGGATTCCTGTTTTGCTCTTGGGGTTTTAATGGCAATTGGTTGACACTGATCTTAGTTTAGTTGGGCCTGAGGTCTTTTTCAGTGACCAAACATTTGACAGGAAATGAAATTAATTGCACTGTTTGGCTGATGTTGACAAAAGCTGACAGATGCCGTGTCAGATTTTAACAAGCTACTGGATCCCTTTGAAAGTAGCGGGCCAGCAGAATGATTTGCAGGTGGTTGAGGAGTGGGGCAGAGCATCCTTATGGGAATAAGAAAAGTTCCTTGGGTTTGTTGTCAGATGTATCCTTCATTTGCCTGGCTTGTTACATAAGTCTATGGATGAGGTAGATTTGCTTTTGTTCTATTCTTACATCCTTGGTTTGCTTATTTGTAATCTTCTTAGAGAGATCTGTCATCCAGCTATCCCAGGCTAAACTTTGACATTTTTCCACCAATTGCATTTTCTTCAAGGTTCATTTCCCACAGGGCCGTAAATGACTTTGATCTCCACCTAGTGCTTAGTTTAATGTGAAAGGTGTTTTAAATGGTTGAATGATTCTTGCCATTGCTTCCATTCTGGTGCACAAAACATTGATATTTCAGCTGGGAAGCTGTCACCTTGGTACATTATATATGGCTGTTGCTTGTTTGCTGTTGAGCTCAGGTACTAGCTATTGTCTGTTAGATTGCTAGAAAGACTGAAATATATGCATGTGAGATGTGGGCAGGGAAGTTTCCCCTTTGCAGTATTGTTTAGTCTCCAGTGATAAGGAGAAAACCAAATAAAGCTGACTGCGTAGGACTAAAGGCAGTGTCATGACGTTGACTGGGAAGTTGATGAAGTTAAAACTCTGAGATCATCTGAAACTCAGCCATCACTGGTGGTTTCAGTTGAGTGAAGGCTTGCCTTAAATGCTTAGGGGTTTCACTGAAGTACCCCTCTGAGAGTTACTTGTGTCACCATGACAGCGGCACTCAGTAGGCATGCAGGCAGGATGTTTGAAATGGAGGGTCAAGGCTTTTCAGGGGAAGAGAAGGACCTGGCTGGAGGGTGCTTCTCATGGGGATCCCAGACCAGTTTAGGGGAAGACGGGAGAAATGCAGTCTCATATTTTGCTCAGGAGGTATTTTAGCTGCTAAACCTTTCTTCCAGCTGGTGACTAGATCATGAAGCAGATTTTAACATCACCTGTATTTATTCCATGTTTATAAAGTCATTTTGACTTCCCAGGGTTGTTTTTAAAGTCAATCTAGTGAAATGAGAAGAGATTCCAGAACCACTGGGTATACTGGACACAGTTCCAAATAGCTTGGACCAAAATGCATGTCTCATCAGTGTATGGGAAAAAAATCTCCAGTGATAGGAGTGTGACAAACAGTTATCAAGATCTCTGTTACAACTTTTGCAAAAAGCTGTATGCAGTTTCTTAATGGTGCCTTGTAATCTTTCTGCAGCATGGTTTCTGAGGTTTACCATTCTCATGTGGTCTTTTGATGTACAGTCATTCTTTAAATGACTAAAGGAACCGGAGGTTAAGCTATCAAGAAAAGTGTTGATAACAGGAATAAAACAAAGGCAGAGAAAGACTTAGTTCATTTGAAATGTGGAAACTTTAAACTTTAATAATAACATGAACCTTGCTTTCATCAATACAGGATTTGTTAAGCTCTCTCTTGGGACAAAAACAAACAAACAAACAGATTTTTCCTGTGTATTTGTTTAGATGTAGATGATAAACTGAAACATTGCCAAATTCCTTTCTACTTTCAAACAAGAAATCCATTATGTCCTAAAAAGTAAATGTTCTATGAATATTTCCCCACTTGAGAACAGCACCATTATTCTATGAAGCTTAGAAATATTAGAAAGAAATAAAACCCCAATAGGAAATTGAATTTGCACTGTATTTAATGCATGATGACAAAGCAGATCATTAGACTTTTCTTAATGAATAGCATTCAATTCTGCAAAGTGCGAGCCCATGCTCATAGAGTCTGCTTGTGTGATTTTGTTTCTTCAGTGTTGAAACAGTTTTTACTTAATACCAACTTGGAGTTATTTTACTAAGGGCCTGTTTTTTCAACTCACACTGTCAGTACCTTTATGGAAATCCTACATAATGCTCAGTAGGATCAAATCCTGCTTCCATTCACTTTGAAAAAATCTGATCTCTTAATTTTCATCATATCCATTAAAGCTTGGAAGTGACTCAGCTTAAGAGTGATCCCAGTCCCTTGAGATCACAGACAATTGGATTGCTTTTGAGCAGCTACCGTTGGTTGTAATAGCCCCGGCTTGCATACACAGACCCTGTAGCTTTGAGAGCTGACAGCAGCACTGATGGTATCCCCAATCTTCTTGTGCTCCAGGGATGTAAAACAGTAGCTCCAGAGCAGTTCAAGAGAGAAAAAGCTTGTAGGTCTGTGTTTTCCATACTGTGTGAAGCAAGACTGTATTCCAACTTACTCCATTCACAAGAGAGGCTGCATGGTCTGTTCGGAGTATGAAATGCTTTGATATGTAGACTGTGAGAAAAAGACTGAGTTCCTCCAGGAGCTGTTGAAGATAATGGTTTTCTTTTTTCATTTAAAGAAAAAGGCTGATTTTTTTGCCTCTATGCTTGTGGGAATAGAAACGCTCCCCAGTGTCTCCTGTTTCAGAAAAGAGATTCTGGTCAGGTAGAATGGAATTTCTTCCATCATGTCGAGCAGGAAGGGTTCTTGGGGAGATCACAGAATCACTAGGTTGGAAAGATGTAGAACTCTTTCCATGTGATGGATGTTCACATAATACTTCTTGCTTTTTGCCGTCTCAAGCATGATTTGTGCATCACTATTGGCTCTACTAATTCTTTCAAAGTTGTTTTTCCCATCAGCATAGGAAAAAAACTGAAAGAACATAATTTGATGTTTCCTATTAACTGTCATCATTTTGATATTCGTTTTTCTTTGATGACATGATATTTGTATAACAGGAGTTACCTAGATCACACTATTGGGATTTATTGTACATATGTAGTGATCACAGCTGGTTTCTCTTCATTGCTTCTGCTGTTTGTGGTATGAACAATGCTGGGCAGATGGTCTTTCTTTTTAATAAAAACAATCACAATTCATCCCTCTTTTCTGTGTTTTTTCTATAGTGATCATAAATACGTGTGCTAAGGCAATATGTTTAAGCTTGACGGGATTTATTACCAGAACCTTGACTTCTGCACAGTTGCAAAAAGGGGAAAAACAAAAAGCTGTTTAAATCCCTTCCTTGTTTGCACACCACATTGTATACCAAGAGTGGATACAGTCACGTTCATCCTTTCTGATTTGATCTCTGACTCAAAGTGAAAGCAGCCTGCTGGAACAGCATTTTTCCAACCATGGATGTTAACAGTCTGGATGACCCTTGTTTCGCCCATGTAGCTTAAAGCTGTGATTAGTGATCGGAACACATGGGCTAAATTGTCTGCAAAAATCCGTTGTACTATGGGGTTGCCAGGACTTGTCTTTAATTCTTGCAGATTGGTGTGTGCTTCCTGCTGTGGGTGTGCCAAAGACGATGAATCTGTTGGTGGTTCACATCATAAGCAGTTCTGCTTGTGCCTGAATTCATGACTTGCCGGTATGAGAGAATTTAACTCATTCTGAGTTATGGACAAAAAGAAGAGGTTGGGTGGAAAGGACACTTCATAAAAAAAAGGGCAAGAAAAAGAGCTTCTTTTTAATAATAATAATTACTGTCTTTAAAAGACCTGCCAAATAATTTTATCTCCCAATTTGATTGCTATCTTGAATCCCTGTAGCCATGCAAAAAGGATAAAGCTTAATAACTGTGCGTGCATGAATACTTTCATTAAAGTTTGTAATGTTTTTTGCAAGTAGTGATCTGCCACAGACCTCTGTATGATATCTTGAAGCTGGATTTTCAGAAGAAGCTAGAACAGAGGTCGCACTGAAAGTTACTTTTGATCGTCCTACCTTATTAGGCCCATTACCTGCCTAGGCAAAGAGAGCCATAATGATGAAACAAGTTTTTCAAAAGGTGACTCACTGGTAGAACTGGGGACCATAGTAGAGAGCCAGAGAGTTCATATATGCAGCTCCTGAGGCAGATCCAGCAGCATGCTGAGTATGCTTTTAGCTTGAAGCTGAAGTATGTATCATAGAAACGTTTGGGTTGGAAGGGCCTTTAAAGGTCACCTAGTCCAACCCCCCTGCAGTGAGCAGGGACATCTTCAACTAGATCAGGTTGCTCAGAGCCCCGTCCAACCTGACCGTGAATGTTTCCAGGGATGGGGCATTTATATAGACTTGGACATTAAAGCTACAAGCTAAATTACAAACTAAAGGAGGTTAGGAAGAAACTTTTGCATAGACACATAAGTACTCTACAGCTCTATGAAATTTAGCAGCTTCTGAAGCATCTGGTATTGACCACTCCGTGACAATACTCCAGTTTATACACTGTAACCACAGGATCTAACAGTCTGAATTACTGAAGTAATCCCTGACAACTTTTAAGCATTAAAGTAGAATTCTCAGTTACTCCATGATCTAATTATAAGGATCTGCCAAAGGTAACTCTGGACTACCAGTGGAAAATGGTCTTCAGCTCAGGAAGAGTCTGAGGGGAAGTGGTGATGTGATGTAGAGGTCACAGTATTTTCTGCCTAATGGTTACATGATGCCGTACGCTTAGTTTGAAAATAGAATTTTAAACAAAATGGAGATCAGTAGAAAAAAAATGGAAGAATGATGGAAAAAAAACCGAGGGGGTTTTTTGAGGTGTACCTGAGAACCAGCTTAGAGCATTTTGCATGCTATTTTGAATGCTACCATGACATGTAATTTGTTTGCACATAAAATACTAACACTGTTCTATGCAGAAATGTGAAACTGGAAGACTGCTAGCACTGATACTGCTTCAATTCTAATTCTAATTGCATTTCAGTGCATTCTGTTTATTATTACTCTATTAATTATTGTTACAGTAGCACTCATTAGACCTCTGAGGCTTGGCAAGAGGCAAACAGAGAATTTACAATCCCTGACCCAAACACCTTGCGATTTTAATTTTCAAGGCAGGTAGCTAATAGGATATTAGCCCATTATAACAGGGGAGAGAACGAATGTTGTGCATGATATTGTGCCATGACATTGTGCTTGGAGTTTGTCGGGGAGAGATGAATTGAACCCAGTTCCCCTGATAATCTTTCTGTATTTCGTATTTCAATCTTTCAAGGACTCTGTAACTGCAGGAACCTAGAATTTATTATTCTGCTGCTTATTTATTTTCCCTTAATAATCAGAATTTCTGATATTCGATACTTTTGATATTTGATCTGAACATACATGAATGTTATGAAGAGCGATGAGATGGAGTTGCTTGCAGAGTAAGAGTTAAGCTAGCGTCCTAGACCACTGTGAAGAGTACTGTCTCTTACTGAATTACACCAATACAGCAATATACAGATGAGCAGTAGGAGTGGCTGAAACCAAAATGCCTGGGAGCAGTCATACATAAATTTGTTTAAGAATTCATCTAGCAGCTCCTATTTATGCTTTCTCACTGAGGTGAATAAAGGGCTTTTTTAAAAGCTAGCATGAAGCAAGTAGTATTTTTGGTGCTACTGTGGGATGTTAGAAACGTTCAAGTCCTTTGTCAATCCAAGCCAAAGCAGAAGTGTGAAATTCAATCTCCCATCTCCCGTGTCTGTTGTGGGATGGATTGCTTTCTCTCTCCTGTGTTGACCAGAAGATGCCAATGTCGCACTATGAATATTTTCTTAAAGCAAAACGGGCACCTGGTTGTGATGTGTTTTAGTTTGGGTGAATAACCATTTAACGGTGAAAAAGTGCCAAGTCACAGAAATGCTTCACTGGTCCTTCACCTTTTTACTGATACGATTATTTTTCCCAACGAAGCTGTACATGGCCACAAGTCTATATGCAAATATTAGAGTTGTTTATCTTAATCCATGAAGTACAGGGAATATAATATGTGAAAGACTAACAGAAGACCAATGCAGATTAGGCACTCAAAAGTAATAGTACTTCTTGGGACAATAATTCCTGTTCAGAATAGGGGTGGGGAATACTCTTTCTTCCTATTTGCTCTATCCAGTATCCAATATACTGTTGTATAGTTTAGCTGCATATATCATGAAGTATATATAGTGGAGATGTGGCTAGATTTTTAATGCTTGATTGTCTCTTCACTGCATCTTTCTCCCAGTATTTATGTCTAAATTGATACTGTAAAATCAACCTGAACGTTTCAAAGATCATACTTTTTAAAGCAAAACGAAAAGTATTAATGCAGCGATGGTGGAGCAGCTCAGTGTTATCTGGGGACTGGAGGAGTTAATCTAAACTATATGATGTTTCAAGTATATTCATTGTTTCAAAAAGATGCAGCACCTTAAATGCTTCTTAAAATAAAGCACATGCTTGCAGGAAAAATGTATGCTAGTGTATAAAATAGTAAAATCTGTCCTATTTACGGAATCATATCTTTTCTTCTGCTCACCTCCAGTCCCAGAAGTGAAAGCAAGATTGCATTGGTACAAATATCTCTGATAACATGATTAACTGGTTGATTGGAGGTAACTGAACTCTTGGTGAGGACCAAGCACATGAAAGTTATGATTATGTAGATTCCTCCAAAGAAAGTCTTAAAAGCTCTTTTGTAGCCAGAGAATACCAACATCTCCTGGGATGTCAAGGCATGTAGTGACAGCAGCAGAAAGCAAAAATATGGTAGAAGGGAGCAAGACCACCAGGGTCATCTCATTTGTCGGCAGCATAGACTGTCGCTGACATCCTTAGTAGGTATATTTTTCCAAACTATCTGTGTGTTTTTTTTCTTCCAGTGTGTGGCTGTGACTTGGCACAAGGAGGCTTTTTCATTAAGAACGGGGAATATCTTTGCACCTTGGATTACCAGCGCATGTACGGTACCCGCTGCAACGGTTGTGGGGAGTTCGTGGAAGGCGAAGTAGTGACAGCTCTGGGAAAAACTTACCATCCAAGCTGCTTTGCCTGTACTGTTTGCAAGTAAGTCATCCCTTTCAACTAACATAGCATGAACCCAGCACAAGGAAAACAGAGGAAGGTATCACCTCAAGACATATTTCTCTGTGGGAAGCATTTGGTTGGAAAAGATCTGCTGCAGGTCTGACTTTGAGAGTCTTGAAAATATCACTCACTTATTTGGGGGACACAGCTTCTCTGTTACATATAGCTCTCTGTTCTGAAAGAGTTACTCTCACATATGAAAGAATTAAATATCAGGCTTACATGTTGAGATAACGGAGGTGGATTGGGTTGAGTTCAGGTGATCAGCCCAGCTTGATGGGAGAAATGAGGTAAAGGAAGATTCTGGCTGCTACAATACAGAAGTCATTTGGGCTATAAGAACAGTTAAACAATTGAAAACATTCTTGAAACTCATTTTCACATCATGTAAGAACACATGGCTTTGGGATAACTGTGATTCCCCTCTTTTTCCCAAATACTATTTCTTGTCCCCAGTAAGAGAACCAGTCTTCAGCTTCTACAGAGAATCAAAAGAAGTTAAGTAAGGCTGTGTGGATGGGACAAAAGATGGCATTTTTAACTTCTGCTTTAGTTTAAATTCTCACTAAGATACTCATTTAGAAGACTAGAGGGCAGATCTTCCACATGCTCTCATAGCGTGCTCAGTTGAGCAGTTCTATACTTGAAGATCTCAGCTGAGCTTTACAGCCTAAACTCAACCCAAAGTCCTTATGCATAGTGTTCTCTATTAGCTGGCTCTAGGCACTGAGACTATGCTAGAATTTAGGCTGTCTTAGCATGTACCTTATTGCTATGGTGATTGGTGTAATATTTTGGATACACTGGAGGTAATAAAGCTTCTCTAGGTTTTTATAATAGTGGCACATTTTTAAAGTAGTAAAAATCTTCTAGACATAAAAGTGAAAGTGAAGTGATACTATGGTGCCATCATGATTCTACAGAAAGCCAACTGTGTTATGTGTATACTTACTATTTACTAATCTGGAATTAAGATGGCCATCCAGTTGTTCATTTCTGCAGTTCAGAACCATGCAAGTAAACCAGGACTTCTCTTAAATAAGTTTCAGTGTAATGCCTGAGGGACACTCAAGGAGCATCAGAATAGAGATGTAGGTGGATTTCATAGAGAGGGAGGATCCAAAAGACAGGGCCTGTTCCTTTGTAGTCTTGGAGGGAAACAGGACAGTGGAGTTCTCCAAGTCAGAATCTGACAATGGGTGAATTGTCTGAAACTTAATGCAGGAGGATGACGTGAACAAGAAAGGCAAGAATCTACATTCTGAGATAGTACCTTATTGGACATACCATCATATGATGCATCTGGGTATTAGTGTGGCAGACTTGCCAGGTGCTACCCTAATCTTTTATAGCTATCTCTGATGAGTAGTTTAAGTACTTTGTCCTATAGTCTGATACATTTTCCAAGACCTTTTCTATTGAAAGTGTTTTGACCATTTTTATGTTTGGTTTTAAATAGTGTGTGAATTTACTGTATGTTGGTAATCATATGATGTGTATGTTTCAGATTGATCTCCCAAGAACAGTGTGAAAGTAGATGATATAGTATGAAACCTGACATCAATTTTCTGTACATTGACTTGAATCAATCTTTTTATGTTGAATGAACAAAACATGAGTCATTGGAATGAATTAATGAAATGCAGTATTGCTGCTGATTTATTTATGGCCCACTTAGGAATGGCAGTGGAAAGGAAACTAGAACATTGCCCGAAACATTTTGTTTTGTGGAAACAAGCAGATGTTCATTTGTTAAGCACAGTTTTGGAGTGAAGTGTGGTGTAGGGGGGTCTGTACTCGGCAGCTAAAGCTACTTACTAAAGATTTGGAGTTACTGAACCTTCTCATTTTAGTGAAATGCTCATACAAAATTTTGTTCATCCTCTGTTTTATCCACCAAATAAGCATTAACAGCAATGTCAACTTCTGCCTAAAACACATTCTTAACATTTTGTTGGCTTCAGCAAATAATCTCAAACTTCCATAGTATGTTCAGCCTTCACCTTTCTCCTAACGCCATCTGCATAGGTAGCAATTACAGCGGTGGTTCTGCAATGCAGATACCTATTTTAAAGCTCTAGGAGAATGCATGTGGATAACTTTTTTTTTTTTGCAAACTGCTACATCCACTGTAATAGAGTCTTATATTTCATTGCTGAATACAGATGAAATTAGTGTATTTATGAGTGACTAGATCCACATTCCTTCACTAGCATCAAGACCAATTCCTATTCTTCCGTTGAGTTTTCTTCTGTACGATTTCCTACACACAACATCATACTGAGACCATCATAAATGAAGCTATTGTGTCTAAGTGGATTTCACTGTCGTCTACTCTTTAGATAAAATGTGTTTGATAATTTTTTTAAAGCCAAAATACAAGGCAAGTCTAACCTCTGCTCTGCTTGCATCCACGGATTGGATTTCTTCCAGTGCCTGGCTTTTTCAAGGCCACATTGCAGAAACTATTTGGCCTGAGTTTCTGTAAAATATTGATTGCACTGGGGGAAGGCAGCAAAATCAAGGCATAGGGAACAGAGGAAAATTTCTGGAATAACCTTTGCTAAAATACATTTTTCTCTTTAACTCTCCAGGCGTCCATTTCCACCAGGCGATCGTGTTACCTTTAATGGAAGGGACTGTCTCTGTCAGATGTGTGCTCAGCCAATGTCCTCCAGTCCAAAAGAATTGTCTGCCTCAAGCAGTAAGTATTCCATCTTCTTTCTGAAGCCTCTCGGTTTCCCAGGATGACCAATGTTTGGTTGAAACTAACTTAATGCAATCTTTAGGTGTTGTTTTTTTTTTTCTTTTTCCTCACCCTTAGAAATGTGAACTATCTCTGGGAACCTTCTTTTTTTCTTTCCCTTTTTTTTTTTTTCTTCATGAAAAGTGTCTGTTACTACAGGCGGGAAGGGACACATATTTCAATATGAGCAAATGACTTTTCCCCAATGACTGGGTTTTTAAAAGGGCTTATTCTGCTTTTATAGGCACTGGAAAAGTACTTGATGAAATCTGAGGTTTCAGAATTGATAGATTCTACTTTTTTTCCATGTATAATTGCACAGATTTAAGTATTCAAAAGAGGACAAAGTCAGAGGAAATTAATTTTCTTCTACTATTAAACACTTTAATTAAATTATTCTTTAAAAGGAGCATCACCAGGATTATGCCTCCAGTAAACCGATACCACAATGATACTGTGATCAGAACCTCAAGAAACTGTTACAAAAAGAGAGAAGTTAAGGGAAAAGAGTGACAATGAAGAAAGTTTGTGAGAGAAATTAACTTGGTTTGCTGTTGAGTTTTAATGCTTTTAAAAGATAATTTGTAAATTACTGATATTAATCTCTGCCTCTGGTAGTTAATTCTTTTAATCTTTGTGGATTTATGATTCGTTCTTTGACTGCTGGATTGTACTCAGCACTCTAATCTGTAATGACTTACCCAGTATAGTTTTATAATTCAAAATGGCTACAGATTTCATTGTGACAATAGGTAGTTTTCCACCAATGTTGGTTTCCTCCAGGGAGACACTGTGTGTCTCATACTGGTTACTTGGCTTTCAGATCTAGGATTATGAAGTGCAACGTAAAGGCAAAGTTGAATAATGTTTGTGCTCAGTGGATGAGTCAAGTGAATCTCAGGTTATCTGATTTGCCTGAGAACATGTAATCAGACACTTAGCAAAACGGAAAATGAGAAACTTTTTGTTATCATGCTTTTCTGTCTATTAAGTGATATTTTCCACTATAACTGTAGATTTGGAGCTGAAAATGCACAGGCCTAGTCAGTTAAGGAAGAATTTAGGAACCTGACAAAAGCCTTACAAGACTTACAAACCAACATGGAAATGTATGAGGTACTTCAGGCACCCAGAGAGTCCTTCTGAGACAAAGGAATGATGTGGAAATTTTATTTTCATTACTGATATTTAGGAGGCATAATCGGTAAGGAACTGCAAGGCATAGGGACCTCAGTCAATACTGACATTCTTTTTCCAAGCATGTCACAGCACTGGTTCCCAAACATCTGGTGTGCAATGATAAAAGTATCTGGATTACACTACATCTGGTTCTTAAAAAGTGGCGGACTTGTCCAGCACTGTGGCCACTTCCTGACACATGACTCCAGGTGCCAAAATGCCCTCTAGCAGATGATAGTCTAAAGTTGTCTGATGGTGAGCAAGCAAAAGAGCTGGAGAGTCACTTCCTGATGGCCGTAGTCTCTGCTTGAATTGCTTCTTGGGTTCCACACTTAAGCCATAGGTAGCAAGGAATATAAAACAATCTTCCCTGCTGCTTGTGATGAGATTTTTTTTTTTTTTTTTTTTTTAATTTTAAATCAGAATTGGGTCCTGCTGGGCAAACTGCCTTACCAGTACACACAGCAAGAGAGGTCCTGCTCTTAACAATTTAGAGTGGACTACTTTGAAATCTGGAAGTACCTGCCACTATGCATCTTGTTCTTTTATGGAGAAGGACTTGTAGGAAGATACAGTATGGAATTTCTTGTCATTTTAGAGCAAAACTCTCCAGAACAGACAAATAAAAGCAAGACCAGTGTGTGTTTGTAAGTTCAGAAAAACTCAATTAAAAGAATACTAATGAAGCGTCCTCTGTCTTCAAAGATATGCCAGCTGCTGCTTTAGCTTTGTGCAAAAGTTGACTTAGAGACGGAGAAGTCTTTCTTGCTGGTACTGAAGGGTAAATTTTAATTAGTGCAAGCTGTTCC
>NW_010559200.1:66673-106219 GCF_000687285.1 Phaethon lepturus | reverse complement strand
CTGCTGAATCAGACAGATCAATTTTTTCTGATGCTTTGCCTGTTTTTGAAAGGATTTTTTTTTCAATGCAAGTTTTTTTAGAACAGAATCTCATTCATACTATGCATCTATTTTATATCCTATATTGCTGTTAGTTTCCCCTGATTACTTCCAAGTAGATTACTAGAGAAGGCTTTCCTTAAAACAAAGAAAATTGGAAGTGAGGAAATTCAGTCAATAGACTGAAAGTATATCAGCTTTGATTGGCTTATGTAGTGTAAAAGGAAGCCTTCTATCCACTAGAATGTCCGCATTAATGTTGACATGCGGTTGTCTGATGTCTTTTACTTCACAGAAATTAAAGGCTTATTGACAGCTCTTTTTGGATGGTTTCAAGGAAAATCAAATGCCTCTAAATACAGGGGTTAACATCTTCAAAAACAAGAACCTGAATGCTATTACACTCTTTTATAGTGCACACCACTGCACTTTCTGATGAAAATCAGAAGAAAAAATACTGAATAATTAATGTTCTTTTTTTTGTTTAATATTAATTGGGTCCATGGTACTTATTTACCTTATCTATATTAATAATATATCTCTTTCACTGCACATATAGTACCTGGAATAGTTATAGCTATTTTCTTGAAGAACCATTTCGGTGACTCCTTTGTAATTCTAAATTTCTAAGACAGACTTTTTCAGTACACAGATGGTATAGAGTAATTGTAATTCATAATTTAGTCAACCCTGTTTTTTAGACACTGCTATATGTACACAGTGCACTAGCTTACACACACCCACCCCCAATTTTACCTTCTTTTAATTAAGATCTCCTGTATTGTATCTCTGTTCTATATATGATAGCCTCATTTCACCGTCCCTCAGCATTTTTCACCGTCCCTCAGTCCATATTCAGTGGACTGTTTTGGAAGGCCACGCTTAAAAACCTGCAGATTATATGGGGTTTTTTTCCTAATTTCATGCTGTAATTTAGAGTGAAAAAGAGTCAAAGCCAAAGTCAAACCTTTGAATTTTTTGTTGTCATCATTGCTATTGTTGCTGCTACTTTATGTTGTTTGGGGATTCATGGTTTATTGTTTCCATGTTGTCACAGGAGTGATTATCTAGTGGTTAATTCCCTTGGGAATTCTGGGAATCCTGAGTGTAGCTTTCTGTTTTCTTCATACACGTTTTATGTATCAGGGTAGGTACTTAAATTTCAAGGGTCGGTTCTCTATCAGCAAAATAAAAAAATAGTGCTGCCCTAGCTTACTTGTGGTTATAAGCAAACTGAAGATGGTATAGTGCTTAGATGATGCAGTCCTAAGTACTATGCTACTGCCTGGGTCTTACCTGTTGATGCTAAAGTCATAAAAATTAGAAAATGCATGTGGTTTTAACTTGTGTAAGGAGAAATTTAAGAACCTAAAGTCTACCTAAATCCTTGTTCTTCATCCATGTTAGGATTAGGTACCTTTGAAAGAATTTCTGTCCGCATTAGTGCGTGAAGCAGAGGCAAGTAGACTTGCTCCATTAACGGGCATACTCACTTTGATACTTCTTCATTAGGGCATTTTATCAGTGAATTCTCACCAAGGAAGCTGGTAGGTGAACTGATGCAGACATTTGAACATCAAAATCCCTAGTTTAGTCAGGTCTTCATTTTTAAAAAGTACCACACTGGCTTGCATTTCTTCTTGAACTGCACAAGAGGGGTTGTGGAACATACATCCGAGAGCAGAGCAGCCATAGAGAGATCCCCCGCGCTCGGGGTAGGCACATGAGGTGGTGCCAGCAGTCTGCACTAGCAGAGCTCGAGCTGGCTGTCTTCTGGCTAGGTATCGTCTTTGAAGTTCTGAAGAGACTATGTGTCTTTGAAGACAGTTTAATACATTTCCCTCTTCCTCAAACAGAGCTTTTTCCTTTAAGCATTCCACTTCCCTATTTCCATGATAAAGCCTTTCAGTAATAAGAATGTTATTTTTCTACCTGAGATGGAGCTGTTTCTCTGTTGGTTCCTTGTCTGGGTGCTGGTAAGGTAGTTTTAGTTATTTCTTATTATCTTTTTGCTGAAAGGTTGGATCGTTTTGATCCATGAACTAATTAAGAAATTGCATTTCAAATGAAAAGTGAACTTTCTAGATGGATAGCAAAAAACTCCTTATCCAAAAGAAACTGAAGCATTACAATCACCTAGCAAGAGTTTATATTTGAAAAATTCATCTTCTTTTAAAATGATGAGAGAGACTTTCAGAGTTTCCTTTTCTTCAGCGAAATAGATGCCAAGATATCCAGTGATTATACTGTTTGGAAAGAAGGACAGGGAAAAAAGGTCAACTCCCCTTTCTTTCTAACAGTCATTCCTGTGAATTAAGAGCGTTACAGTGCAGCCAAGACATGGATCAGCGTTTTCAAAATGGCCCGTGTTACATGTGCATAAATAGTCTTTGGTGCAGCTGTTCCCTGACCAGCCAGCATCCAACGTGGAGATTTCACAATACTGTTTTGTATGTTTGACCTTGTCTGTTTTGCGCATTATGTTCTGGTTCAAAGAATGTAAGTTCTCTGGGACAAATGCTTTCATGTCCATCAGTACAGAGTCTATCAGAGTTGGATCCTGGCTCACAACTGGGGATCTGAGCTCTATTGTGATATAAATAATAAGCTTAATGCTTAATGAACTTGTGGGAGAAAGATACCTTTGTTAATTATTCAATAGCCTTATGTCTTCAAATAAGATGCAGTAAAGCTCCCAGTAAATATCCGAAACTTCAACAAGGTTTCTGGTAATGCTGAAGTAGAGCAGAGGCAACATACCTTACCTGTTGAAGAAAAAGGTGAGCAGGAAAAAACAGGAATCATCATTTGCCTCACTGCCCAGAAGGTGGTGGGGGGAGTGAGGCTGGCTGTGAAACAACGAAGCATCAGAATGGAGAAGCAGCAGTACTCCTTTAAAGACTCTCTAATTCTTAATGCAGTTTTATATTCGGGACATAACTGTCCTTTCGTTAGATAGGTGATTGTTGCCAGTATTCAGAAATATTGTCTGAGCTGATTTATAGGCATCACAAACTTCTCCATTAGAAGTTAGCTGAATGAACAAAATGGATGCAAAATTCCTTTTAATCATAATTCTTGTGAAAAATCTGTAGCTAGGATTTGTAACTCTTTAGCTACATTTGTCTCAGTTTTCATTATTTTGTTCTTAACCCTTCTTTTCTGAGCTGCCTGAAAACTCCCTCAAATTCATCGGGAAGCCTTAAAAAGCAAAGGGGAAGAGTTGGCTGGCTATTTGTAAGCAAGCTATCTGCAGTGATTTTTTGGCTTCAAAGGATATTAAGCAACATCCAACACATGACTTTGAGCTCATTCTTAGGAAATACCCTACAATTTCACACTGTGTGTCAAAGCTACATAGTATAGATTGGTATTGTACAAATACTTGGCACGGATGGATAGGCCTTTGTGTAAGACACTGAGCCCAGTTTTGCCTATGGGATCCACACTCACAATGTCCATAAACAGTGAATGCACTGGGGAGCTTAGATGGGTCAACAATTTTGGTTTTGAACATGTGTTTTTAAAATACAATTTTAAAATACAATTTTAAAAATCCTCTGTGTACTTTTTCAATATTTTTTGTGTGCCGTAATACACAGATTTTCTCGTTTCATAATGCCGGTTTATCTGCTAAAGATACAGAAACATTCACATATTTCAAGCTTGCATACTTATGTTTGGGTACTGGAGATTCAGTTAAGGATTTTGGGGACTGGACAGAAGGGGCTCATGTAGTCCTGTCTGTCTTATTTTTTTAATTTACCCTAGAATCAAGACATACCACAGACATCCCTGTGGATTGATTTCAAACACTGTGATTTAAATCACTGATGTAAATCATGAGTTACCTCAGAACCCAGGAAACCTTGATTAGAATAATTGGTTGTAACCTTGGTTTACGTTTAGGTTTTTAATTGTAAAAGGCTAATTGATAAGCATGAGGGTACTCCATATCTGTACACATTTACTTAAATTAATGTAGCTCTGTATAAATTCATCATGTTCTTTAGCATCTGTTTTATTTTTTTCCTAATGACTATTTTTGCTCACGATTTATGTCAAGCTCTATTTGAATGGAAATTAGAATTTAATTAGAATGCATAAAGTAGCATTGTGGATTTTTTTTTAATTTCAGAAACTACCCAAAATCCACTAGACACATGAAGGAAGTAAATGCATTAAAATTTATTTTAATTCTGGAACTGCTGATTGGTCAAGGATCTGTAGCTTATAAAAATATTTACTTTGGTTCACCATGTCCTTAAAGATATTAAAAATGGCAGATCTTATCATACCTCAATTTGTTTATAGATAGGAAAAGGAGAGCAAGTTTCTTCTCTGTTTTCAGATCCCATTTGGATATTTAACTTTGATTAAAATGAAAATTTAAAATTCTGATTTTAATTGAAATCCTTTATTTTTAAATATCAGTATCTAATTCTCATATCTCTATATACTTTAATATAAATTTGCATGTAATACCATTGCAGGGCAACTACATTTATGGCATAATATCTTGAGCATACAGTGGGTCTAAAATTTTATTCTGCCCCCTTTTTAAGAATAAAATAAGCAAATTAACATGCATGGAATGATACAAAATGCAGAGAAATGATGCAAACCCAAGCACAGTTCCTTTCTGGCAAAAGCCATTAGATTACACCTAAGAATACGCAGCTCTTCCCTTGATAAATCTTTGCAATGACACTGGCCCATTTTTGTGATTACTCCAAGGAGATTTATTCTTTTGAAAAACGTTGGCAATATTTGAGGCATTTTCGTAATTTGAATTGCTTTCTTGGATTAATTTTAGTCCTTGCTTATGTTTCATAACAATGGCTAAATTACTTCAGTAGCCTCCATTTACTCAGCTATTTCTTATTTTGCAAGGATGGGTGTTTTCATTGCTGCTTTATAAATTGCCTTAGATCCTTCTCTGGAAGTGTATGAAACATTGTTGTGGACTAACTTTTGGGTGACAGAGACAGAGCAGCAACTGTATTGAGAATATAGTTGCGGTAGGGCAGGAAGTTTCCCATTATGAGTTTTCTATTAGAAAAATGTTCCTTCACAAAAACGACTGTTTTTCAGGAAGGTGTTTTCAATCCAGTTTGCCCATTTGTTTTGTATACTTCTGTAAATTGGGCAGAAACAATTGTGAATAAACTATACAAGTGTACTAAATAAGTATTAGTTCTTACTTGTCTAAGCGCAACCCCACCTTGAACTTGGAATCAAAACATGTCCATCTCCTTACCTTTTACCAGAGAAGTACAAATCAAAAGGTAGTTCCAAAGAAAGTTCTGGGGGAAGTGCAAGGAATTGCTCAGTAAATGGGTGTTGTAAGAGGAGGCATCACTAGCTTGGAAAATACAACTATCGGAGGAGGTTTCCAGAGATAAAACATTGTCATGTTCAGAAAACCTGCCAGGTAGTAAGTCAGGAATCAGAGGTCACTTAAAAACAATGTGAGAAGTGAATTGGTTGTTAGCTAGACCTTAGTTTGCCATGGGTTATCAGGGCATAAAAACCTTCCAAAAAGTTACCATATGTTTCATGCCTATTGTTGGAGGTTGTACCATGCTTGAATTGCTTGTTTTCCAAGAATAACAATTGAAAATACACAAAATAGCCTGCAGATGAAGAGACACAATGTGCTGTCCATGAGCTGGGTATTAAACAGTGAAGCTCATTTGCTGTCTGAGCAGTTTGCTTGGGGTACTGCGAGTTGGAATTGTGAATCTGAATTATGGTAAAGTAGTAAATTTGAAGTATGGTAAAAGAAATAACAGGGTAAAGACTAGCCTCAGCTTAGCTATACCTGTCTGTGGCTTATCCTTCAGAATAGTTTTACAGCTGGAACTCTGGAAGGGCTAATCTGGGAAAAAAAAACAACTAAAAATCTTTATCTTTCTTTTACAGGACAACTAAAAACTCTTCTCTTGGATAGTTTGTAGCCTGTCTGCTCTTTCTTCCTCCTCCTATTTCATTCAAGCTTTGGTTTTCAGTTCAGATGCCTGTATGAAAGATTGGGCTGAAGAAGAGACTGAGGTTGATGTTACAGAAAAAGGCTGACTTGGTGGGATGTTGCTTGTAGGGACAGTTTGCAGGAGTAACAGATTAAAAGGTCAATTGGTTTGGCCTCCTTTGGGAAGGAGGTGTAGAAAAATGTGGAAAGGAGGGAAATGCTGTTTCCTCTTCTTGTGTAGAAGACAGGGCAAAAATAAAAACTCCTTTGATAAAATAATGTCATATTAACAAACTGGAGTTGGGGAAGAGCATTCGTCTTTCCAAATCCCTTTAAATTACATCAGATGATGAAAGAGCTATTTACAGTAATGATACATCCAGATTCTTAAAAAGGCAAGTTAATGTTAGGCATTCGTAGATGGTTAACACAGACTTGTGTTGCAAGCAAATAATGCCAGTTCATGCCATTGTCATTTCTTTCCGTACTTAATCAACTAAAATAATTTTATTTTCTTTAAATATTTATTTTGAAAATACCAATTTTTCAAAAATTGCCATTTATAATAAACTGTCAAAGCTATACTCCACTTCCCATGGGAAATTTATTTCCCTCCATTGTATGTGCCCAGCCTATTATTGTTAGATTTCAGGAGTACAAGGCTGCCCGCATGCGCTTGTTTTGCTGTTAGCAGAAGGGCAATAGTGCTTTTTGTTCTGACAAACATTTCATAGCATTGCATTGCCAAAGAGGAAGGGTATGGCAACAGATTTCTTTGCCAAATTGAGTTGCATATTCAGATCTAAATCCTGGATGTAAAATTCCCAATATTGTGTGTCCTTCTCTGATGACCAGAACTCATCACTGCCCTCATGATCAAATGGTTATGCTTTAAAATTTGAAAGCATTTGTCATACTGTAAACAGGCAAAGTGAGTTTGTATTTTTAATTGTGACTGAAATATCCTGAAGATCTGGAAAAGCCTACATGATACCACCAAAACTTTTAATTTTGAAACAAGGCTTTGAAAGGCATTGCGTGATCTGTGGTTACAGGGTGACTGAGAAAAAACTCTGGTCTTCCTAAGTCTATGAGAAACGATAATTGCACAACCTTCACATTGCCACAGAAGAGTTATTGGGATATAAGTTGTTTTTCAAGGTGGGTAAGAGTTACTTACAATTAGAGATTTCTTGACCTTTACTTCATTGGTAATATTTACCTCTTTCATCACTTCTAAGTCACTGTTCCTCGTAGCTTGCCCTTTAGGTCCAACTATGTTTGACAATGTATTTCTGTGTAAGTCCAAAGAAAAATTGTTTGTTTCTTTTAAAAATTAAAACAATAATAATTATAAAAATCCCCCTCATTCTGCCCTGCTTTACCTGTTTCAGGGCAGAAGCCTGCTGGTGCTGCCTTTGTAAAACTAGTTTTCCTGTGTTTTATAGGAAGGGGAACGGTATCAAAAAGAGTGTAAAAAGAGTATTACTCCTGCGACTTGTAGGGCTTGTGGCAGCTTCAGCCTTTATCTAGACATGTGCCACTAATGGCCTTCAGGATTGAAAGGAACTTTTTGGTGACCTAAGTATGCATCATTAATTCAGGCTGCAATTAGCTCTGTTCACAAGAGCTAACCCTGCACCAGGCAGAGTTAATACACTCCTGGAAGACTGTCCCTGCACATGACTTTGCATAACCATGTTCATTAGGACTAAAGCAAGTAGAGATGATTTCCCTTTAATAACTTAAATGGGGTGAGCAGAGAATGTGAGATAAAGATATATTTATAATTTTCAAAGCAATCCAAATGGGAGTCAAACGCAGTGTGTTTAGGGTTAATACACCCGTGTTGGCTCCGAGCCCACCGCTGTGCTGTGCTCAGGGCCCTGCTATTGGCTGAGAGCAGGGGAGGGAGGCAGAGGAGGAAAATCCACCGCTTAATTTAGGCAGTGACGAATGGGTTGCTGTGCAGGATGCTTCACTCCTGGATGTCTGGGGTGATGCAGATGCTAAAAAGGGAAACACATTTTCTCATTGCATCTTTACAAGCAAGGTGTCATGGATGGCGGCTCACCCTGGCCTACATCTTTTAGTTCATCTTTTAGTTCATCTTTTAGTTCATCTTTTAGTTCATCTTTTAGTTCATCTTTTAGTTCATCTTTTAGTTCATCTTTTAGTTCATCTTTTAGTTCATCTTTTAGTTCATCTTTTAGTTCATCTTTTAGTTCATCTTTTAGTTCATCTTTTAGTTCATCTTAGGCTGCTTAAGATGCTTGGGGGTGGAGATCTTAATCCTATATAATATTATACTGCCGTGCTACTTTCCCTTGTCCTGTCCCCCCACTTTTCCATGCTTTTGGGCTGGCTGACTCCACATTACAGCCCTTTTGTCCAGGCATTGGCATTTGCTTTTGTATCTGAACACATCAAATATGACATCCTTCTGGGCTATTTTATTCCAGACCCGTAGCTTAAATGTGTTAAGATATATCTTCAGATTGAGCAGGCCTAGCCAGGGTATGTGAAAGACACAACAGGTATGTTTAAGCATCTCTGGCAAAGAATTGCGTAAGAAGCTTTTGTTTGGCTAAAAAATGGTACTGTCAGCTAACGCTGTTATGAGAGAGTGAATTCAATTTTTACACACAATGTCTGAGCAAGTGGACATTGCTTGTGGAGGCTGCAGCTGCTGTCACAGACAGCCCAGGGAGGCTACACCGTGATTTGGGTAACTATGTCCAGTACTGTCAGATACAATCTTTTTTTCCCTGCTTAGGATGGATCTTGGGGGAATACATTATTTTCCTGACATTCCTGGATAACCTTCTTCTGATTGGGTCCTTAACAGCAGTGCTTTTAGTGAGAAATAGCTGTTACACAGCTGAAGATTCTGAGCATGGACACAACACATATGAACGTGTGTTACTTCCCAGTTCTTAAGGGGAATCAGTGCCATGAAATGTCTAATCTTACATAGTGTTTTTTGTGGTATGCTTTTCTTTTGATCGTAAGTGCATATAGGAACTGTACTGCTCACTCTGCATTTTAAACAGTACTTTTAACCGCACTTTATCCCTCCTCCTCCTCTTCGTTATACTGGCACAGCTGAATACGTGGATGTGCAAGGAATGGAAGTAGGGAAGAGTGGGTTATATGACAAAAAGAAAACACAAGACAGCTCAAGGTCAAGGGGTGCAGTTTGTTAGACCCAGGTATGAAGCCGGAGAGAACCATGGTGGGAAGCATTCCACAAAATTTTGGGAAGGGTTTTCAGATTTTTTTAGTACAGGTCTGCTCTGGCATGTGGTTGTGGACCACTAGTCTTACCTAATGGCCCTTTTATTTGCAGCATGTGCTGGTTATAGGTTAGACCAATACAGATTGTGCTTAGTGTGACCCTGAGATCCTGCCTGTATATGCTGTGTGCTGATGACATTGAGCCAAAGGGTTTAATGTGCTTCTTGCAGGCCTGAGATCATAAATGGCTTTTATTTGTGGAATTTGGATGAACAAATGGTCTTTTCTTAGCCCAGCCCAGCCTTATTTGCTTTCTATTTTAGGAGATAATGATAATTGCTAGCTTTTCATGTATATACCCAACTGTTTTGCCAGAGTTAAAATCAGGCTTAGTTAAAAGCTATCTCAGCCTGATAAGACAGTACTGGGCTATTAGTTTCCTTTGATTCTAGATATTCAACATATCTGTAATATTAGCAGAATGGAAATAATGATGTTAATTTGCTCTTGCAAAACACTTCAAGAAACCCAGAAAGAGTAAGTAAATATCATTGTTGCTATAGAATAATAAAAACATGTTATCAACCTTTACCATACATGAGCACAAGAGTAAGTGTGGCAACACCACCTTTGGCTTACAAAAAGCAATTAAACGGATAAAGATACTTCATGGATCCCTGCTTCCTCCGTGTAACCGGATTGGTGCCAAAACAAAGATACTGGACTAGGTAGACCTTTTGTGTAAAGCAATTCTTCTGACTGCTTCAGAAATTCAGTTAGAAGCAAAACTAAGTGCTTTAAAAATCTCTTTTTTCGCTCTGTATCTGAGAAGTTTCAGCTTCATGGAAGCTTCATGGATAAAGCTGAAAAAAGCATGAAAAATACAGGAGATTTTTTGAGGGATTAATGTTACAGGGAATGTATCACAGTTTGGCTGGACCCCAGGTCAGGAATGTAGAAGCTGGCACACTAGGGAGAAGCAGTAGTGCTGGGAAGCTGAGAAATTGGTGCTGTTTAATGCTGCAGTTCAGTGTCCACTGAGACTGAAGGAAAGATCCCATTTGTTGTCACAGTTGGAAGGCAAATGGCATGGTTTTGGATTTAGCATAAGAAAACACAGGCTGGAAGGGACCTCAAGAGATGATGTAGTATCCTCCCAAAACCGAAGGTGTGCCAAAGCCATCCTGACAGATGTTTGCTTGTCCCCTCCTCAGCCCCATGCTGGAAATTCCAGAGCCTCCCTTGGTGACCTGTTCCAGCCTTTGCTGCTGTTACAGAGTGGCATGGAGCCTTGAGCTGGCACGGAAGAGCAGAGGAATCCATCACATGCTGTCAGCCCTTGTCATTTCATGGTTTCAATTTGTAACATTTGTCCTCTAGAGCAAAGTCCTGATATTAGGACATCTCAGGGTTGCTTTTCAAGTCCAAGTTGTGTCAACAATCTGTGACTTGCATTTTATCGCAAGATACCATGGTGCTTAGTCCCTTTTTTAAAGGGAGTTGAGGAGAGGAATGCTGACAGGAGGAGGTACGTGCTGCAAATGGTGACCTGGATAGCAGGAAAGTATGGCATATATTTGGGGCTCTCTTGGCTGGTTATCCAGTAAACAAAAGTCAGGCCCTTTAGTGTCAAAAGGAGTGACTCTTTTCTCATTATCAGTTGAGATGATAAACTTGAGCTGACCCTTTTGCAAGGTGTGGGCTGTAAACCCATGAGGAGGTGAAAGTTTTCAGGCTGTACCTGTTCAATCAGCTTGAGCAGCGCAGACGGGATGATTTTCCTGGTGCCTTAATTGCTTTAACTGCTCGGATTGCTCTATTTCTGTTGGTCTTGGTTTGTTGCTATTTGTTGATGTTGCCAGGTGTATGGAGAGGATGTTACATTCACCAAAGGAATACCGAGTTTGGGGGTAATAAAATATGGAAAATCCTTTGTTCCAGGCTGTCTCCTCTGTGGCTTCCATGTGTGCCTCAGCTGACAGGCAGCTTCCCTTTCTGCTTCACTGGTCTTCCAGGTCTTTCCTTCCCTCGGCCCCCCTGTCCCCTGAGGCTGGGCACAGAAGCTGTAGCACAACCCTTGCAGTTCAGCGCTGCCTGCCACGTCAGGCTCTTCAGATCTTGCCATGTGCTGAATTGCCCCTTACCAGGAGTATTTTGAATAGAGAGGAATGGGAGCTTGGGGCTGAGCCAGAGATTTCTGATGTGACATAAGGCATTGTGGCATCCTCTGGGACAGAGGGCATTCAGCGTTCCTGGCTTCAGGTTTGCATTCTGCCATTAAAGAGTCCTTCAGAATCGCGGTGAAACGTGCCTACTACCAAGGTAATACCAAAATCCCTGAGCGAGAGTCCTTATGCTGACTAGAGACCATGAGAACTACGGTTGCCCACACCTGCAGGTGGAAGACGATGTGCCCTGCCGTGCAGCCTTCGCTGCTGCCACCCTGCCGTCAGCCTTGCCGTGGGCCCTCCCTCAGGAAAGGTCTCTCCCCGGCGCCTGGCTGGGCTGCGCCGCCGCCCCTCAGCTCGCTGGGCACGTTGGGCTTTGCTGCCACCCAGCGGGGAAGTGCCGCGGTCCTGGCTGGCGGTGCTCGCCCAGGCCTCCGCGTTTAGCTTCCCGTAAGCGGTCAAGATCTTGCAAAAAGCAAAACGCGAAATAACGCTGATTGCTTTATAATACAGGAGCTTCTTGCAGTGATGATTTTTATAGTTCGTTCCCAACAAAAGGAGGTTGTACAGAGCTTGCCTGGCAGTCTTTGAATCATAAACAGCATGAAAAACAGAAGAGGTACTTTGCCTCTTCTGCTGACTGTGTCTGTAGTGACAAAGATGCAGTCTTTGTCTAGGATCCGGGAAGCGTTTGAGGAAAAGATGATGTGCCTTTGCTTTGCTGTGTAATTCTCCCCTTTGGTTATCAAATGTTGCAGTGGTGGGTGGTTAACGGGGGTTAATGAACCAAGTAACTGACAACAAGTGCATTTGTTTGTTTATTTGCAGATTGTGCTGGCTGTGGAAGAGACATAAAAAATGGACAAGCACTGCTAGCTCTGGATAAGCAGTGGCATCTGGGGTGCTTTAAGTGCAAGGCCTGCGGGAAGGTCCTAACCGGGGAATACATCAGCAAGTACGTAACCTCTGCATCTCTTCTGCACTCTTGGCATGAGTTCTTGTTGCCAATGGAGAAGAGCTTGCAGCAAAGTTCACCTTTGAAATTCCAGTTTTGACCACCTTTCCGTATACAGCAAAATCTTGGTTCCCAGTGAGAGCTGACTGGGGAAAGGAAACTAAACTGAAAAGTGCAACCAAAAGGTGTTTTTAAGTGATAGTAGTCTGTATTTAATACCAATACAGAAGGGGGTATATCTCCATGTTTCCACAAAGGATTAGGTGAATTCCTGCATGAGTTTTCTGAGTTAGCCAGCTAAAGTTCTGTGCCATTTTGCTTTCCCTCTTTGAGGGAAAAAGGTAAGAACCTGTCCATTGCTTGCCTTTGCTAGAGAATAGAGTAAACTTGATGATTGACCTGATACTGTGTTTCTCATCTCCGTGTAATAAAACTAATGAAGAGAGTTTTGAGTGGAATGAAGTGTAGAGGAAGACAATGGGGAAAAGTAGTATAATGATAAAATAGAGGGATTGAAGATACAGTCTCTGTTCCCTCCTTCAAGCATATAACAAAGAGGAAAAAATAGGGAAACAATGTGTGTTTCACAAACCTGTCATTAAGGAGTGCATAATATTTAGTAAAAAGTAGCATCTCTAATTTCTCAAAGGAAGTTCAGTGCCTGAGAAATGCTCCTAAGCTGACTAGTGTTTCTACTTTTACTGTACGTTCCTTGTTCATTCTAAAAAAAATTATATAACCTTACACTTAAAAGTAACTGCTTATACTCTTGCAGACTATCAAAGATTTTTTTGTTGAAGTGAACAAAAACTACCTGCCTATGGTAACGACTGTGATCTCCTTTCATCCCCATGGACATATTCCACTGATTCCCTAGAATTGCACCACCTGTAGGTGTAGAGAGTCTGTCACAAAGAATGAGATTTATATCAGTGGTTTGTCCTGGATGCCTTTTCTTGATGGGAATTTAAGGAGTAATTCTAAGAGGCACTAGTAAGAATATGATTTTTTTTTTTCCTTCTACTACGAAACATTTCCCTTGAATTCTCTCCCATTTGCCTATTGGTGTGTGTACGGGTTCCAGACTGAAGACAAGGGAAGACTAAGTCATGCTGTAACCCGTTTCTTAAAAGGTGATTTGTAATTCGTGGATTTTCTTTTTCAGGGATGGTGCTCCTTACTGTGAAAAGGACTATCAAGTTCTTTTTGGAGTCAAATGTGAAGCATGTCACCAGTTCATTACTGGGAAGGTCCTAGAGGTGGGTATTTTGACAACTGGAGATTAAGAATTGGTCCATGTTCCGTTATGTCCTCGTGCAACTGCAGAGAATACAAAAAATTCTCATAGGAAAGGCTTTTTTTTTCTTGCTGATTTTAGAGCAGAGTTGCTAATTTTCAGAAATATTTTGAGTGTTTTAGCTTTGCAGTCATCAGGAGAAGTGTGAGATAGGGAATTAATTGCACTAGTTTCTATGGATCTGTGGTTTCCATGTTTTTCTTTTAATGGTGATGTACAAAGTCTATTGCACTGCTAATGCTGTGTCAGATTTGTTATATTTGTAGAGGTAATTTGAGTATTGTAATCTCCTTTGGCAACCATAAGTTTGCCAAAATATACGACATGAGATTTCTCCTCTCAAATGAGGCCAGATGATCTGAATGATGCTGAGAATGTGAGAGGGAGAATATGCTGGAGAGAGAAATTATATGTTCAGACATGAAAAGGCAGAAAACATCTGAACCATCTCTTTTGTTGACTCTTAGTTGGAGTCCTCTGTTCTCATTGAAACTGGACAAATCTTTTGAGAGAGATGTATCTTTTTGTTGTCAGTACTGATCTCCTTCTCCCATGGCTGTGATAAGCCCCCTTTGAGCTGCAATCCTTAAACTATACATGGATCGCTCTGTGTCATCATTGAAATGTGTAAGGGGCAAAAATGCAGAGGACCTTCCTTGTCACACTGTCATTCAGAGATGAGAAGCAAAATTGTTGCGTCCTTTCCCTGTAGGAAACTGTTCAGTGGAAAGAACCTAAGCTTTGACGTTAGATCTGGAGCTGGGCTGTGTGGCTTGACTCCAGGTTTAATGATTTTTTTAGTACTCCCCTTTTCATGGAAAAAAAGCCTTTACATAACATTTGTGGAAGAAATGGGGAACCGTGAAGTTAAGTTACAGGTGTATTTTGTGAAGAAGAAACTGGAAATACTGGGTGTCGTACAGTGAATAACAGAAAATAAACCTGAAAGTATTACAGAAGTAAAAGTGGCTGGAATTTGCTAGTGAATGTGTATTACAGGTTCTTTTCCCATTTACTACAGATAGAAGATTGTGTCAGCCTCATAAGAGAAGTTTCAGGTTTGATGTAAAATGGTAACAGCTTGTGGTTTTAGTTCTGGAGGTTTCTCTGCTTCAGTGTTCAGAATATTAACCAGGGTGGTAGTCACCAAATGAGGGACTCGGGACACGTGTGGACACCCAGTGGATTTCTCACTGCATCTACTGGAAGTACAGTTTTTTAATTAGCCAGGCTCTTAGTCTGCTTCCTTTACAATGTGTATCTCATTCCTTCGGAGACCCGCATAGATAATTAGTGAGAACAGTCTGAGTTTTCCCTTGAGTAGGAAGGCTGTGTCTCTGGCTTCAATCTAGTTGTCTGCTACCATCTGCTTATCTATTCCCATCTCTGATGAATTTTTCAGTTTAGTACTCTATATTGGTGACACCACAGTTGCATTCCAGTGCAGGAAGCACTGCAGGAGAGAAGTAATTGGATTTGTGAGATTGGGAAGCATGAAGTAATTCTAAAATTATTTTAGATGCACATGATAGGTGCTGTAACCTACCAGCAGTGCAACCTATTCAGAGGCATGGAGATGAAAATGATAAAAGTGAAGGTTATTGGAGGCTGTGAAGAGCTGGGAAGAAATAAGCTATTCCTGTTTGGAAACTGTTGTGTAGTGGATGTGAATATAGCAAAGTAGCACTCGTTATTCTTCCTAGCATCAGTGAGAAAGAAACCTAGCTTTTTGAGATGATTGTGAGCTGTATCCTTTCAGAACTGAATAAGCTGAGACTAAGGGAAGATGAATTCAATTGAACTAGGATTTAGCTGTCCATCATAATCTAAGATAAAATTCAGGTTATCAGAGACATTGTGTCCCAGGCAGAACCTCGATGCAGTCATTTTGGCCCCAGGGTTGGTCTCTCACTCCATAGTTCTTACTCTTCTGATGGCTATTTATTATCAGAAGAAGAGACAACATTTTGCTGAAGCAATGAAACACATCCAACCTCTTCCAAGGATCCACCTCTTCTAAGAGTCAACATCAGTTAAAAAGATTTTTCAATTTGACCTAGCCCTTCCAGAATCAGAACATGTTGATGAATTGGAAACAGACCCTTTGAATGATCTTACCAATACATGGAAATATTAAGCCTGCTAAGTTCTGGGTAAGACGAGAAATTTTGCTTGAGTACTTGTGGCTGTCACGGATTATCAGAGGCACAACCCATAATAATACAGTAGAGGGCAGCAGTACTTCTCAATATGTAGCTAAGAGCAAACTCTAAAGCCTGTAGAAGTTGAATTACTCATACAGTGCAGCTCTTTCCTGATCTGTTTAAATGGTATTTGAAGGCTGACTGCTATCTGCAAGGTATTATCAAAACCGTGGGCTAGTTTCTTGGCTCATCCTAGAAACCTTTTACACTGTCAGAGATGCACAGTTCCAAAGGGGCAGTACTAATGCCTCTAAATTAGACTAAAGGAACTAATAAGTCAAAACTGAGGATGAGAAAATCGTGTGTCAGCCTGTGTATCCCCTTTGGACAGAAAAGGTAGTCTAAAGGATGGGGTCAGAGCATGACATAAATCCTCTGGTAACAACAGAGATGAGAGATCAGAAGCAGCCACAGGGCCATGGAAGATAATTCACAGAACAGGATGCCACAGTTAGGGAGGGCTGCAGACCTATGTGAGGCAGGCCAATTAACAATCGCCTTATCCAATACAGGAGACCACCCGCGACCTTTCAGTACCCTGAAGTTTTAATTTAGATGAAGCTTGAGATTCTCACACAAAGATTACTGTCTTCCCTCTTTTGTTTTCTTTGGCAACGTTTCTTTGGCATATTTGGGTACTTTTGATGATTTATATCATGTGGGTTGTCTCTTTTCCTGCTGCCTGTCTTGGGAAGGACACCACATTCTTGCTGTGAAGTACCACAATTATAGGAACTGTCTTGGTGATGCCATAACCTCTAGGTTATCCACTGACCAGCCAAAGTTATACCTACTAACATCTGGTGGGGAAAAAAAACCCCAAACCTAAACACTTTGTATTTTGCCTTTGTTAAAAAAAATGGTAGTAGTAAATTCACTGATCAGTATCTTGTCTTTTGTCAATAAAGTAATTTGTTATGTCGGCAGCAGAGCATGTTTCATCATCATCTTTATCCAAATAAATTATTAGAAGAGATTGGAGGGCAGTATACAGTGCATTGTATACAAACACTTCCCTCTAATGGATCAGAAGTGTTTAGCAGCATGCCATTCTCGTGCTGCTTTATTTTCTGCTTATTCTTACTACATCTGGGACAGTCTATACTGTCAGCTGAAAACTGAAGGGAAATGAAAGCATGAAACTTAGCTTTGTGTTCACAGAGGCTGATAGTATCTGTTCTTCCAGAAAGAGATTAAATTTTTTATTTTAAGAGAAATTGAGATTCTTCACAAAATTGCAGGCTTGCAGCTCCTGCTCATTTTTGTCCCTCAGTATGACTTAGCACCTCTGAAAAAACAGAGTTTCAGTCTTCTACAGTGAGCAGCCAGCAAGAGAGACAGCCACTCCTGATGTGGACCTAAGAGTCTTCATCGAAGAAGCAGCTATGCTGTGCCCCTGGTAGGCATCCTCAGCAAAGCCTGTCCGAAAGGCCAAGGTTTGAGTTCAAACCTAGAGATTTAAGCCTTGAGGCTAAGAGAATCCAGCCATTCTGTAGAGGTGATCCCTCTGCTCAATTAAGAAACACATTACTAGAAAAACAGTACTTATTTTGCTAATATCCACATACCATGGAAGAATGCTCTTTTTTCTAGGTTGTAGATCTAACTACTTTCAGTAGCCATGAAAATATGCAAGAAAAATACCATGTGCATTTAAGTCAGCTCAGATATTTCTCGTGTATTATTTGGCACATAACTTGCTGTGGCGAATAGTCACAGATGATATATGAGTGCATGCCAACATAATAAATGGGATGAGTATCCAATATGAAATAGATACTGCAACTGAGTATTCCTTGAGCATACTGTATACTTTAAAACTTGAATATTTCAGGATAATGTCGTCCAGGCAACAGAGATCAGTGTTCTTCCTTGGGTTTCTCCAGCAGAAAGGAATCTTAATTTATGAAAAATTACTAACTTCCCACTAACTCTGGCAAAAACCATTTTTATCAGGCAATAACAGTGAGAGTGAGGACTTTCATATAAACTTTCCACTAAGCTGTTGTTTCCATGGCTTCAAGGCTTGCCTATTGGAAGATGCCCATCTGATCCTAATCCTGCAAATTTCTGTGTAGACGTGTAACTCCACAAATCTAAGTAATCTTCAGCACACATTTAGCTGTTTGAAAGATGCTGGCCTAAATATTTTTTTTCTAATGTGGTTATCATACACAGTATAACTATTCCTCCAGGGCTTAATTCAAAATGTTAAATCAATGAGAAGCTTTCCATTGACTTGAGAGAATGGTACTCAGAATGACCTACCTATATCCATGTAATTCATCTCTGCTTATCCAAAATGTCTAACAAAACTTCTTAGTAGTATTCTTTTAGTTCTGCAGAAAGAAGACATCAGGGCAGAAACAGGTGGATAATATGCGTTAAATCATACAGAAAGCCTGAGAATAAGATTCACATCTTAAAGATTTTCACTTTTTTTTGGCTGTTACTGATATGAACAGGATTTGATCTCATGATCTAGAGATTGAGATGTATCTATCTACTGTCAAACCCCTCAACCATCTTGCTATTCCACCCATTTATTTTTATAACACTACTTGCTTAATATTCATTTGCAAATAAAAAGCCAGTGTATGATTTCTCCTGGCAGTGCATAGTTCCTGTTCTGATGGGCTGCTGCCTGCCCTGTGTTTGTTTCCTGTGTGCTGCTGAAACTTGCACCCCACCTTGTAGGCAGTGGCATAACGCCATTTTAACAGACGGACCTGAGAGGAGAAATGCCAGGAGACCAGAAGGCTCCCTTGACTTCAGCCTGCAAGGTCAAGTTCTAAATGTGTTTTTGATGTTGTAATTTATGCTGAGATTCCCCTGATTTTAAAGAGGAATAGTAATTTAAGATGCAGTATTTAATGTGAAGGAGGCTTCATACTTGCAGATACTGTTACTTTAATGTGCCAGAATTTTAAGATGTGTCATCTGTACTGCAACGAACTCAGATATCAATTCTGAGACACCTTGACTTCTGAAGTTAGAAATAAATAACAGTAATTATGGGGAGAAAAAAACGAGATGAAAGCTGCTATGATTGTGTAAGGAAACTGTATCCATACGTAAGAGGCAAAGAATGTGAACCAGAGGAGCCCGTAAGTGTCTTCAAGTATTGTTTTCAGAGCTAGATATAGAAACCTGCGCTGTGAGGGGTTCAGAGAAGTTTCTGCTGACTGTTTACATGTAAATAAATAAATATATGAATGACAGTAGCAACATCGCTGGTTCACATACAAGCTGTAAATGATTTCTTGGAACAATGCCTGTTTATGTTGTCAAAGGATGTGCCTTCTGCCAACACTTAAAGTTGCAAGCAACTTTTGCTCGTGTGCGTATTAGTATTCAGATGCTTCAGTTGATTGGCTTTCAGGGAAACTCAGCAGCCTACATGTTTAAGTAATTTATTTTAAGGAGATTTAGGCTTATAGCTCAGGTAAAGACATAACCCTTCTCTGCAAAGACCCATGCAGTACAGAGTTTAGTTAGGTACTTCAGTACATTCATGCATCTGGTCCTGTGTTCTTAAAACAGTATGTTTTCTAGATTGGGGAACCATGTAGAGAATCTCTTAAAACAAATAAATTTATTTCAGTTCCATTCGGAAACATTAAATGAAAGGCTAGCATATATTCTTCTGCTGAATGAAATATTTAGCAAGGCTGTTTTCATAGTAGTTATGCAGGAAGTATCTCAAAATGTGTCATTTACTGGATTTTAATGATGCAACGTGTACTGGTAATACAGGTTGAGCTGATGTAGAATTTTAAACACTTTTATAAATGAAGCAATTGGTGAATTGAACACGGACTGATGATATGATGGATCCAAAAGGGTTTGGTTTTGGTGGTACGTTAAAGTTGTGATAAAATAATATCTCTGAAGAATGTATTAGCATTCTGTTTTCATAGCACTAGTCATCTACTGGTTTGGGTGTCATTTAGTGTTGGAAGAGACTTTGCTCTCAACCAGTATCACTTAGTCATCATTGTCATCTTCACATACCGTAAAAATACAGGGGAAAAGGTTACCCAGCAAAAGAGAAGCAGCAGTGGAATCTAGTGCATGCTTTGTTAGTGCTTTGATTTGCCTTGTTTGTCTTTAATTTTACTGCTGTTACAATAAATGGGAAAACACGAACATGTTGCCTGAATGTCACAGAACTATAGTAGATAACTGTCTCAGGTAAATGATAAGAAAAAGCAGAAGCACATGCTGCCATCATTTGCCCTCTTAGACAAGTATATGCCGCAGACCACTGGGCTATTTTGATTATGGAAAATACCTGTTGAGAGGTCAAATAGGGTCAGTGCACAGGGCCCACTGTAAATTCATCAGGTGTTCACAGAGTGTGGCTGAAGCATCATCTCACCCAGAACCTGCAAACAGGGTACAGGGATGCACGTGCTAGAGTGAGAAGTGGCCCCAGCACTCTGCCTGCATTAATCTGAACTGGACTAGAATACAATCTCAGTGTAACTAAGTGTTTCTGACAAAACTAGATAAACACCCAGGAGGCTGTATATATTCTTCAGAAGCCATGAAAGTAATATTTAATAACTTCCAGAGAAAGGGAGCGCTGATTTCATACTCAGCAGATGCCTCTCCCCAGGGGAAAAGTTCCGAGTCAAATAGTGACACACAAGTGATAAGAAACGGTCCTGCCCCTGCTGGGCCGATATTCTTCCCTCTTTTCCTTTTTGAGAATGGGTTGGCCAAGTTACCGCCGGAGTGGGTTTAATGTGCAGGGAGGATTATTTGCTTGCTTTGGTGGGTGTGTGCAGGAGAGTGCGCGAGCAGAGGAGGAGTGAGGCTCGGGGCTGGGGCCGGTCACGGGCACTGCACTCTCGGCTGGGGCGGCGAGAACATAAGCCGTCCGCACGTTGCCTCGGGGAGCGCTCCAAGTTTGAACGGAGGTGCAGGGAGCCTGCCCGCCGGGCTGCGGAGGGAATGGGCTTAGACTGAAGAATTATTATCGGAAGGTAAACCCCTTCCTGCGAAACCAGATCTGAACTGGAAGGGGTTGTGGCTTGCTTTGGGGGGGGAGAGGAAGGTACAACTTTGTGATGTGACTGAATAGCTTGCTAGTGGTAGCTTAATAGGGCACTTGTACTCGGGTTCCTGTGCACCAGAAGGATTTTATTAAAAGGCTGTGTGTAATTCTGAGGCTTAGATAACGGGAGTACAGCTCACTTGTTTCTAAGCTGCTAGGAATGGCACAGAGCTTGGGCTGTTTCCAATTGCAACTGATTGCTGATGTATGGAGGAACAATACGATTCTTTATCTCCAGTAATTCTTAATATAGTTTGGCTCTTTTGATCAATTCTGGAGATTTTTATTCTGAGATATAGAAATAAGGTTAGAGTTTGTTTCCAGTTTCCCTGCCTTTTTGCTGAGAAAGGTGTTTTATCAGTTAACATAGGATGCTGATTTTTTTTTTTCCTAATGTGGGGTGGGTTTGCATAAAAAAGGGGAAATGAAAAATTTAATAATAACTCGGGATATGGGTTAATGATTCAGGTTGTCCATGTAGCTGAGTAGTAGCATAGTTTTAACTTAATTTAGACTACCCTTCCCTGATGAAAAATCTGCTAGATGTAATTGCGTAGAACACTATATCATGCACGGGGTCAAAAATCTAGAATAAATATGCTTCCAGAAAAATGATGTAAATTGCTTCATGTAAAAATGTTTCTAACAGGATTTTGGTGATTTTATTTATCTCAAATCTCAAAAGACTGAATTTGGCAAGAGAGATCTCTGTAGTTGGGAAAGACCTGGCACGTAAAGATGACAAAAGAGTATCTGAAGTTGACAGAGCCGTAACAGAAGTTCAGTTGCTATGGCAGCATAATCACAAGGCATTAACTTCTCAGCAGTGGTTTGGAAAACATCCTTCAGTCAATTTGAACATCAATAGGCAGGGGAGGAATGTTAAGAGGATGTAGGGATGGTGAATAAGAAGAGCAAGTTGTAACAAGTAATTTGAAAAAATAACTAATTAAAGCTTCCTTATTGCCACAAAGGGATTTGTGAAATCTTGCAGATGCTTATAAAAATATGGTTTATCTGTATAAATTGCTTTCGTGAGTACGGTGTTGCTGATTAGGATCTGTATTTCCTAGCCCAACATCTCTAGCTTTTACCTTTTTCATTTAGTAAATATTCTCTTGCACTAAATATCATTGAAAAACGTTAGCAGACTGATCAAAATACTTCAGAATGACATGTCAGTAGAGACATTTGTATTAGTGTAAACTTTCTTGCCACCAACAGCAGCTTTTGTGATACATAGCCATTGCATGTATTCCAGTAACACACAATAGGTACTTAAAACAAGTAGCTTTTTCATGTCTTAGAGGTGCACATAACACATACCTGTTTTTAGTAGAAGAGTAACTTATCTGGATGACTTTATTTTTCTTGTTGCATAGCTGTATTAAGAATTCAGTTGCATGGCTGTCACTGCAGAACACATCTTGTTCTCCTCTTGGAGCAGTCTGCTTTCAGGAAAACATAATACTCTTATTTTTGTTGTGTAGCTCCCATTGCTTGTTCTGTTCATCTTTGCATTATGCTAATGCTGCCTGCCACAGTCACCCGCAATGGGGATATAAAATTAGTAATGATCCCTGCACCAAAGTACTTACACTGAAAAGAAAACTTCCTCCAGTGTCACGGTCTCACTGTCACCTGGGATGTAGTGACAGGGGAATGTGAGGCACTCTGTAGCAATATGAAATTATTTCAACTTTTTGTTTCTTCTCGACTGAAATCACAATGAAAAATGGATTAAATGGTGAAATATTTTTTTGCAGGATTGTGATCTTTCATTTCTAAGTCCTGCTTTAAGTCCTCCTGTCAGTGGAGAGTTTGCTACTGACTTCTTGAAGAGCAGGGTAGGACTTAGACCTGTCCCCCATAAAAAGTAATTGTTGGGAAGAATGAAGCAATAACATGTTTGAAACTGAGAACTGGAGAAGAGCCTGTTGGGGCAAGTCTCTGCCTGTCCCCTGTTTGTAACAGCCTCCATCCAGGTATTGTGCTTAATGTTCACTCTGTGAGGACTCAGTCCCCTCTCTCCTTGGCCTGCTTGCTCAGGGTGCTTTCTGGGGCGGGCAAGAAAAACAAAAACAAAAGATATGTCTGGAATCTCTAGGGACTTTGAAGTCCACAGAATTAACACCTGTCTTTACTGAGCAGGTGCTTTACAGATAAAGAAATACGATACACATGAGTATTTTATGGGTGATTAAATGTTTGAAATGACCACCTGGAGCACAAAATTGGTAGATTTTAATTACATGCTCTTGCTACATTAGACGATCATACAGGTTAATAGTTGTTTGGATAGATATCTGGGATGTATGACATTTGTTACAAGCCTTTTTCTTTGTAAGAAGGAAAAATAGCACACAGCAAGACATGCACCTTTTCACAGATACTCTCGCATTTAAGGTGTGTGAAATGGGATGTTTTGTGGTTTTGCAAAGGTCTCTGAAATGAGCATCAAAAATCATTTCAGTATGAGTTAAAACGTTAACAAACTGACTTTTACATGTCGGATTTGGAGAGATACATTTGTTATGTATACAGATGGTTCAGCTGTTGCTTTGAATTCTGTAAAGCCCTTAGTCTCGGCTGGCAGTTTTTTCCTAGCAATGAGAAGAGTAAGAACTGAGGCATTAAAAATCTTTAAGCAGACTTATCTCAGCAGCACCCTTGAACTACTGCTGTTGAGTAGTTGTACTACCAAGCTGTACTCGGTTGAAAACTGAATGGCCGCAAATGATGCTAGGTATCCCTTTCTGCTTCCTGTCCGTAATCTCCTTCCTGTTCATTACCATAGTAATATGGTTATTTTGTTGGAATAGTTTTCCTGCGGTAACCAGAAATCTCGATTTTATAGGGAGCTGAAGAAAACACGGTAGAAGACAAGAAAATCCCTGTGTATTGGCTCTGACAAACATACTCGGATGGAATGTTCATGTCAGCTAGGATTCAAAAGTATGCTTGCATAGTTTTGCATCTATAATTGGAAATCACATGTATCAGCAGTGAGAAAACTGGCAAATAGGACAAAAAAAAAAAGGACTTCTGCCAAAAATAAAAGGCTCTGCTTTTAGCAGAGTACATGTTTGTGTTCTGACAATTATTCAAAGTTGTTCTATTTGAAAAAGGGACAACTGTTTGTCTGCACTAACTATCCACTGGTTACCTTGATGTCCTTTGATAATTTCAAATTTAAATTTAGTATAACGTAAACACTTTGGCCAGAATTACAAAATGAGGATTCCTGAGAAATGTCTGGATGCAGGCTCATGATTATATATGGGTGACTCTTGAGTTAAGAGCAATGGGCCTAGGAAGAAAAATATTTGAAGAAAATCTGTCCCTTCCCTAGATTGTAATCTGTTACTTGTTGTGACCTTTTGCTGGAAGAGAATTCCAAAGGTAGCAGGTAGCATCACAGTTAATCAAGGACAAAACCCGTTCTTTAGACTTTTTAAAGCATTAATGGATCAGAGTAGTTCCCTGCTCAGTTTACTCCTAACATGTTTTCCTGTTAGAACAATCTTGAGTCTACCAATCTACCTCTAGACATGAGGGCCTCATGTCTACTTTGTTTCTTACAGTCTACCTTTGTTTTATATTCTCTGGTTATATTCTACGGATGTACTGTGCATGACCTCATGTTTAGTTTCTTTCCCCCCTCCTCTGGCCTTCACAACCTTTATTTTTCTGTTGTTCTTGGGACACTCCCTGTGAACTGAATGCAGACGACAGAATGGAGACCAGGCTTTGCTAAATCACATGCCAAAGGTTGCACAGTTCCTGAAACAGTCTTCTGACAGAAAACTGGAAAGTTTTTTGTTAGATGAACAAGAAAATCAGCTAGAGTTGTTTGGATCTGGTGGTGTGCTACATGGAGGTCTGGCAGGGCTGGGAGTCTGAGAATATTTCTCTCCTTGGCTCTGCTGCAAGCATTAATTTTGATCCAAGGTGAGTTGCTTAATCGTCAAAGCTCTCGCTTGCTTCGTCAATAGGAAGTGGTTTGCACTTGCCTACTGAGTGGGTTAACATGAGTTTTGCCTAGTGCCATACTGACCTGTTTTCTCAACCTTACCCATACAATAGAGCCCTGTCTCAGTGCTGGGGTCTCCGGGTCAGTAGCAATTCTGGTGCTGATGCAGCACACCCAACCCCATAACTTCTCCTGGTGTTGCACTTGAATTGTCTCTCTGAACCACAAGCCACATCAACAAAAGCTCCATCCTAACAGCAAAGCTCCTGCTATTCCAGGAATTTTGCTACTTAACCAAGACAGCTTTCTGTAATTTTTTCAGTGTGAATTGATTCAACTCTATTGGAAATTTTACCAGTATAACCTTAGACTCTGGCTTTAAATATTCTGCTCTTTTGCTACAGACCTGTGCTCCCTAGGAGCAGCCTGATGCATGTGTAAAAGTTTCTCTCTATGTAAAGCCCTTTGGAATGGGTTTTAAGGTCAGAGGGACTGTAAAATCATCTTGCTTGACCTTCTCTTTTCAAAATCATAGAGCTTTTCTAGAAAACAAGTGAAAACTTATCCTTTGGGCAATTAACCTGCAGAGTGATTATAAGAACACAAATTTTCCCTCTTGCTGCTTTAAATTACCTTTACGTCTTAGAAACTTCATCTTATTTTGAAGGTAAGTTATTTTGAAGTCTGTCTTCAGCTTTTTGATGTTGTCATAGTTTTTTCAATGGGATTGAAAAGCTGATGCTCTTTTCTGCTATTATCTCCTTTCTTTGCTTTTAATCACCTGTCCACTGTAAGCTAGTCATCTCTGAAGCCTCTCTCTGAATGATGTCCTCAAACTGCCTCCCTCAATTGCCGTTGCCCACAACATGGCCCTCTATCTCACAGGGCCCTGCTTTCTTGATTTGCAGACATTTTATATTACATTAGACTATTAAAACGTACTTGTTGGGTCTAGATAGCTTAAACAAGCATTGTCTTTGAGTCGTCAGCAGATTTACCAGGAAAGGTTTTATATTCTTGTTATGTCCAGTATTAGAGGTACCTCATGCTGCGGGTAGAAGGAAGTAATCTCTGAGGTATCTGGCTCAGCAGAGCCTCCCCTGCTAACACATCCATCTGTCAGAGAACTGTCTATAAGCTATAGTTTTTTTAAGACTCTTGAGTACAAATTATTCAGGTCTCCCAATACGTAAATGTTGACCCATGGCAAACACTATTTAAATAACTCTTGCTCAATGAACAGTATCAAACAGGAAAAAATATGTCTTTCAGCATTGTCAAATACAAACCAGAAAGATACAACTCCTGAATTCCTGCCTTTTCTGTGTCATCTTTTATCATTTTTCATCTATAGCTCACAAGGGATCTTTGCCTGATCTGTGATTTTTTTTTTTCCTCCTCCCATCATGCTTTAGTAAAGACTCTTATTGTCTTTAAACATATTGTCCATAGTTATTTTTTTTGTAATGTTAGCTTTCTTATCAGTTATCTTTGTTTCTAACTTAATGGTTTCTAATTGCCTTTTTTGTTGTTGTTAATAGTATCTCCGTTCCTATGATTTTTCTGTGCATCAAGCATATGGACTATGATAACTTTTTTGTTTCTATTTTAGAATAGAGAATTTGGGACATTCAGTAGGATGTCTTAAAATTATCTAGGAATATGTATGTTCCTTTAAAATTCCATATGCACATATATATGTATGCACATATAACACTGTTCTTTATTTCTGTCTGTGTAAATGCAATCAAATCATGATCAGAATGGCAATAATTGCTAATTATTGGAATTGCAAATATCCTTTTTATGATATGGTGATATTTATTATCTGCTGTCAGGTGCAAGACTTTCTGATTTGTGAAATGATTCTGGTTTTTTAAGATACAAAAGAGGTTTGTTACTGACTTTTCTCACTAAATTTCAGCAGGTTGAAGTCAGCTATAGTTCTACAGGTTGAGACAGTTGTTTCTAATAAATAAACTAATAATATCTCAGTCTTCTATCATACTTCCCATTGTTTTGGAGATACCGTTGCAGCACTGCAAATACAACTTCAGTTAACATAATCTGCTAATGCATATACATCACGTTCTTTTATTAGAAGTTCAGCCAGAGGGACAGGTTGAGGGACTAACAGTCACTTCATGCAGAGAGATAAAAGGAGAAATGTGGTTGTGTTTCACTCTTGAACTCACATATTCCTGATAACTCAGTGATCCTGTTACCACCTAACAGAAGAAAACATCAAGATGACTTGGAAAGTGGGAGACTGCTGGTGTTACGAAAGGTTGCATCCAGTACATAATCCATTCTGAACATGAGCCAGGAGTGTGCCCAGGTGGCCAAGAAGGCCAACAGCGTCCTGGCCTGTATCAGAAATAGTGTGGCCAGCAGGAGTTGGGACGTGATCGTGCCCCTGTACTTGGCACTGGTGAGGCCGCACCTCGAATCCTGTGTTCAGTTTTGGGCCCCTCACCACAAGAAGGATGTTGAGGTGCTCGAGTGTGTCCAGAGAAGGGCAACGAAGCTGGTGAGGGGTCTGGAGCACAAGTCTGATGAGGAGAGGCTGAGGGAACTGGGGTTGTTCAGTGTGGAGAAGAGGAGGCTGAGGGGAGACCTTATCGCTCTCTACAACTACCTGAAAAGGGGCTGTGGTGAGGTGGGTGTTGGTCTCTTCTCCCAAGTAACCAGCGATCGGACGAGAGGAAATGGCCTCAAGTTGCACCAGGGGAGGCTTAGACTGGATATTAGGAAAAATTTCTTTACTTGAGGCAGTGGTCAAACATTGGAACAGGCTGCCCAGGGAGTTGGTGGAGTCACCATCTATGGAAGTGTTCAAAAAACAAGTGGATGTGGCACTTTGGGACATGGTTTAGTGGGCATGGTGGTGTTGGATTAATGGTTGGACTCGATGATCTTAAAGGTCTTTTCCAACCTTAATGATTCTGTGATTCACAAGACTCCATACTGTCCCTTGGTTTGTGCTGTATAACTAACACCTAGCAGCAAACCAAGCTATAGGGGCTTTGCTTACACTGCAAGCTGTGGCTGGAATGGCATTCTTGCCTTGCTGCAGAGGCTGATCACTCAACTGTACAGCTCAGCAGAGCTACACAACAGTCTTGGTAGTCAGTAGAGGTGTTTTGCTGGCTGGTTGAGACAAACTTACAGTTATGCTAGCATTAGGCTGTTTGAAAAGGCCCTTGGCACTATGGTGAAGTTACTGTAAAGTAGCTTTGCTGGTTGATTCTGATTCCAAACTAATCCAACAATGTGAACGTGACTGTAATCAGGTCTTTTAGGTGAAGTATCTTTTCATGTCAAAAATCCTTGCTGGACAAAATGCATACAAGATAAGGGAATATTTAGTTCTCTAATGTTGTGTGAAGCCTAAAGATTACAGAAGATGTAGGAAGTTCACACCTGCACTATGAACTGGACCTGTTCCACCATTGTTAAGAAACAGAGGAGGGTTTTGTATCAGGCCTTGACAAGTGCTTGCTGTTGAGAAGTTCAGAATTAAAAAAATAAAAATCTGTGCAATAAACATGGTCTAAAAAAAATTGAACGGCACATGCTGGATTTTACCTTCATATGCACCTAATATAAGGGTAATGAAGGCAGTGAATTCACAGATTTGTATGGTTAATTAGATTAGAATGAAACGAGGTAGAAAATTATGTCGATTCGCTTACCTCCTCACTACAAAACGGAACGTGCACCTAAAGAAAACGCTGCATGCATTCAATGGTTAACCTTCCTTTTTTGCAACATGTATGCATTATCTTAATAAAATCTAGGACATATATTTCCTCTGGATTGTCTCTTATTAACTACACGTTCAGTAACTGGGATTAAGTTTCTCTGTGCATAAACGTAACCCAGGATCCTAACAGAGATGATGTTGAAATGCTGGCAATAGGCCACAAAGCCGTGTCTGCTATTGCTTTGCTCTTCCATACCACCCAGACTATTCTAACCAGCCACGTTGGGCTACTGTGGCTACATTTCTTAGTTGGCTGGAATTACCTTCTTTATAGTACCAGCCTCCTGCTGTTCACTGTGTAGGTAATGTAAGTTCATAGTTTTGGTCCTGTACATAGCAATAGGTACAGTTACACAACTGGGGATTTAGCCTGAATCATTATTCACATCTTTGCTATAAGGAAAAATTACATTCCAAGCAGCTAATAATTGCATTGCTATTAGCAGCAACTGATGAGTATAACAATATTGTTGATGGAATTAACACTAGTACGTTACAAGGTTTATCATAGTCCGTCTGTTAAGGAATATACTAGCATGACATCGGCAGTCACTTTTGGGATGCTGGGAAGTATTTTTGTACAAAAATCAGAAACCAGGCATGAATTAACAGTGCAAGTGTTCATAGCAGCAGGACAGCTGCAGTTTTGGCTTACCTAAGGCAGCACAGCAAGCGATGGAAGGCTCTGAGGGTCTTCCATGTCTCTTGCATGCGTGTTGTCACTCAGATTTACAGTCACAGCCTCACGCTCCATTTCCCACTGTCCCCTGGTGTGGTGTCTTGTGTCTTGCAGCCCCATCAGCCTGGGAACTGGCAGTGTGAGCTCTGCTTCCCGCTGCTCCATCCTGTCCCAGGTTGAACAGAAGCAGAGACTTTGCTGAGAGCTGTTTCTATTGGGATGTTGTGACAGTAGTGTTAAAAACAGTTTTAGAAGGTCCTATTTTTAAAGATAAATATCAAACAAGGATTTATTTGGCTAGAATTTTTTCAACATTTAAATTGTATTACACTTTCCTTCCTTTGGTAATAACAGAGAAAATTATGGTAGATTCTGAAGTTCTTTGGAAGCAAAGAAGCTGCACTTTTAGTTTTGTATATGAGCACAGATCTTTGTAGTGGCTTACTAAGCAGATAAGAGCCTGGGAAAAATGAGTGGACAGTTTGGATCAGGATGTTATTAAAGGCAAATTTTGGTCCTCATAGTGTTTGTGCTGTTCCAGCTGCCCATGAGATCACAGAAGCCTGCAGAGAAGGAAACAATGCAATTTGATGTTATACCAAACATCAAACAGGGTTGAAGGTTCTGTGACCTTTGCAAGTAATTAAAATAAAGCTTCACTGGAAAATGGTAGGCTCCTGCCACAGTTCCTGTTTTATAATTCATGACATTCCTTAAGGGGTTTAAAAGATGAATTATTCTTTGTGCTTCACCTTAGTTCTTTAAGGGAGTTAAGAAATCAGGTCATTGTCCTCAGAGTCTAAATAGAACTAAATATTTGATTAGGTTTGTCCATCAAATGGGCCCATTACACCTGTTCATAAAAAATTTAAAAAAAAGGAAAAAGGGTGGGGGCTTTTACTCTTAAATGTAGTCTTAAAACTACATAGCAGGTTTTGTGGCATTTAAATAGTATTAGAAAAGTAAAGCTTTCTACATGTTTAATAGGTTTTTTCAGGTGATTGCTAAGATATCTTTGAATGGACAGTGAGTGAGTGCAGCTGTGCAAATGTAACACAACAAATATGCACTTAATTGTGTCCTTTGGCCAGCAGAAATGTCTGTTGGTAATTAGTTCTTCCTCTACCAGACCCACTGGCATGTGAGCTCTCCTAGCGGGATTCTTGTTATTGTTCTCTCTGGCTCTTGTTCGCTGTTGTTCTGGAAGGAAGGACAGAACTGAAGGCATGAGTAATAGGAAGTCTTAAGCTCTCACATTCACCAAAGAGGAAAACATTTATTTAATCAGACTACAGCTCTACAATCACTCAGAGAATAGAAGTTTTGTGGGAAGTGGGGACAGACAGGACAGACTTGGAAAATACAGTCCTTGGCTTTTGAAGTACTATTACCCTGGAGTTAAAGCTGTATGTGTGCTCAAACAGGTACTTTTTATGCTGGGGTTTCTGGGGCATGTGACATCAACTTGGATACAGCTGTATTTGTAGCTCCTGGCTTGGAATGATTCTTGTGATACCCACCATTGCCTTCCGTGATGCCTGTGAGTACCAGTACACTTTTGGCTTCAGGAGATCCCCAAAGGTATTGTGCTAAAGCGAAGGCAAATGTGTTGTGCGCATTGTGAAGAGTTGGAGCATCATGGGCGTGAGAAGGGGTTGTACAGGAGCTCGTGCATTGTGTTTAACTGGTGCTTCAAACAACTCCCAACCCCCCAGCCTTTCTGTTTACCTTTTAAACTGCAAGAGGTCTCTTGAAGCTTCATGCACACGGTGTGTAATACAATGGCTGTGTTCCAGGATCCTTCCTGTTCTGGACAATTGTCCAGGGTTATTACCCCTCCATTAGAGTGAGCCTTCAAAGCTGTCTGTAAACAGTACACAGTGGCTTTTAAAATGGCATTGCAGAATGGTGTAATCAGCTGAGGAAGATTTGTATGTTCCAACTGAAGTTATTTAAGAGAATAGTATGCTGGAAGAAGGCTGAAAATTGATGGTTGCTGAGTCTGAAAAGGTGATCTGTGAAAAATCTGGTGTCTCATTATTAACTGTTATTACAGGTCTTGGTATTGTTATAAGACATAATAGAGCTTGTACTTTTGCTAATGTTACTTGGGACAGGTCCTCTGTATAACATACACATCAAGCTCCCTGTATGTAGTCCATTGTCCTTGAATCCTGACTGCTGAGCCTCCAACCATCATTCGTAAGTCTTAGAGGAGAGCTGATTACATGATTTTATTCTCAGGACTGGTCATGAGGAATACCTTTCTGTAATGGTTTTCCTTGGTAGTGTTTCTCCAAAATATTTTATGGAGGACATTAGATGTTATTTAAACTTCTTTGTAGATTGGGAAACTGAAGCTCAGTGTTGCTAAAGACTTGATTCTAGTATAAGTCTTGAAGTTACCAGAATAAATAGAACCTTAGTACTATGTAAAATAATGCTAAAACTTATTTTTGTACATGAATATGAATAAGTACATATTGTGTGTAGTATATATATTTAATAATACATAGAAAATAAATAGACTTCATGTATTGCTGGTCAACCGCGAATCAGTGAGGCTTACAGAACCATGGAAAGCTACTCAAATTAACATCCATTTATTTACATTTATAATGACACTTATAATATACATTTGCCCATTGTTCCTTCCTTCTGCAATTCTTAAGGCTCTGAAGGTATTTGATAAATGAGTATATACTACTACTTTTTAAATCTGAATTTTTCTATTAACTGTGTTCAAATGGGATTTAATCTGAGAACCTATTTTAGATTTGTCAGTGTAGGTGGAAGAGAAATTTGAAAGTCAGAAGAGATTGTATATTGTTATAAATTGATAAGTGATATTCTTTGCTTCTACTGCAAATGCAAGTGCCAGCTGATTTAACAAAGAATTTATAAGCAGTGACAGTAACATGTAGGTTTAATATTTCGTTTGACACGAAACTTTGCTGTCGATTCATTCAATTCCATTTAAGAATTTGTATGCAGAGTAAGAGTGATGATGAGTAATTATTTCGGTTGATTTTAGCACTTCTATCTAAGCAAAACCAAGACAGTTTCAGCAATTAACTCAGCTTACTCAAACTTAGTTTAGGGACAGTCCTCTAAGGTATGGGTCAGCTTGCTCTTGATGGTTTGTATTGTCCTGAAGACTTTGAGTAAAGCTGAAATAATTCAGAAGGGATCAAAAGCAATATGATAGGTCAAAACCTAGTGGCTGCATAGCTGTATTTTGAACAAGAAAGTGGTTTGTTGCTTATGGCAAGGTGCAAGATGCCGCTTGAGAAGTCCTCGTGTAGCAAAGCTAACTGTAAGGGATTTCTGGACATGAAGTGAACTTGAGAAGGGGTAAGGGGAGAGCGAGGCATAGTGGGAAGGAAGTGACTTTAACCCTCTTGCACCTTGCCTGAAGAATGTTCAGCGCAAATGTGCACTGAATTAACGCTACTTGTTACAGCCAACGGGACTGAGATACAAGCCTTACAGTCCACAGCATGGGAGCATAAGCTGCATATTGGCCATAAGGAATGAGGGTTTAGCAGACTGAGAGCTGAGCAAGACCGGATCTCTAAAAAGCTTGAATATTTCATCCCTTTGTAGATCCAAAAGGTTTTCCTAATACATTGTAAATGACTGATATTTAGTAGTGTTTTCTCAGATGATTACGGCAAGCCAGGCATGGCAAGATTAGCCTTGAGTTAGTTGAGATGCAGATTGGTTTCCAGTGGATACCCACTGAAGGAAGGATTCGACTCCTGAGTTGTAGAAACGTTACTGAGGCAGAAAACTCATGAAACTGGTTTGGAAGTGTTCAGCAGCAACTGCAGCTACTGTGGTAAGTCCCCCAAAACCTCTCTAGTGCAGGATGTGTTAGCGCTTCCGCTTAGCAAGCTTGTGTTATCTGAGGCATGGTGTTCATTCATCATCGCTCACACTGGTGCAATATGGCTTTCCTGTTCCCAAATAAAAAACAAACAAAAACAAATACACAAAAACATTAAAAAAAAACCAAAACCACTACACCTCAAAGGCCAGACTGGAAGAACAGAAGCTGAAACCATACAGGTGTGAATGCATGATTTTCTTTGTCTGCATGTCATGGTCCTCTCACAATACAGGTATCTCTGCTGGATCCTACCTACCCTTCTGAAAGCTACATTGCCTTAGATGAGCGTGAGGGTGCTTGGTAGGAATTATTATTAGTTGGATGAGACAGGTAGAGCCCAGAAAAGATTCCTGTTTTTATTATTGCAAATCTATGTTTCAATTATTGTCTTCCTGTTTGGAGAAGATCCTTTCTGGCAGTGATTCAGCTGTCTTAGGAATTTTTTATATCTCATGAACTGGGAGTGGTTCCCAGGACACCAGATTTGCCATCACTTTTAAACCGAATATATTTGAAATCACTTGTAACAAGCAGCTCCGTGGGCCCCATTCTGCTGAAGAACTTTAGGAATGCCCAAAAGTTGGGATTTTTATTTTGCCAAACACAGAGAAGATTGTTGTTCCTCTGTACGTACAGTATTGTTTGCATGAGGCAGAAAGTGCAAGAAAAGGATGTCGGCATCTGCTGAGTGCTGAGCTGTCTGAATTGGAGACCTACCTTTGAACCCTGTTCCATACTCACAGGACTAAGCTGCATATATATATACACACACACACACACAAGTAGCTCTTCTTTCTACTTTTGCATTCAAGATCAGAATAGCTGTGGCTTGATGCTAGTGTTGCATTTCAGATACAGACTTTCTGCATTTTCTTTTTCTTAAATTCCAGTCTTGAATGGAACTGATGGGACACCTCAGGGGTTAAATAATTGCTAAAGAGAGTCAGAGATGAAGAGGGCAGCCAATAATGAAAATGATAGAAAGAGAATGAGCCTTAACTGTGTTTTTCCTTCTCAGTTCAATATCGGTTTTGGTGCTGCAACTCAAGCATCAATTCTGTATTTCTTCCCTCATTAGCTTTTCTTCCTTGTAGTGACCTTTCCTTCTCCGTTTTACCAGAGCACCTTTTTTTGCCTGATAGGTCTAAATCTGATGTGCAAAAAAATACTAAATCACATTAGTCTCCCAGTTTGGTGGATGCTGCCCTCTAAGGAGCAAGAATCAAGAGGAAAGGCAGTATCTGAGTAGGAGAAGTACAGGTTTTTTTCAACTGAAGAGCAAGTGTATGGCTAAACTAAGAGCACAGTGAGTCCTCTTCTCTGGCCTTGTATGCTGAAATTCCTGGATAGGAATTGTTCTTAGTGATAATGAAAGGTAAATAGTCATGTCCACAAACACCACTGTCTCTGTTAATCTACCTCTGTCTCTACCTTACCCAATGTTCCCTAAAATCGAATGCAGGTACTACACTACTAAGGCAGGAACGAATGAGAACATGAAAAATAAATGGTGCAAGTTTCTTTATCTGTAGGAGGGCTGGGTGGAGGATCTGGTTGTCTGGTAGTTATCAGGTACTTTAATCCATATACTTCGTCATCTCATATAAATACTTTTAAATACTAAGCCTGTATAATGAATATCAAATGTGAACCAAAAATATGTTGTTGTTCATCTCAATAGACATAAGGAAAGGTTGAATTTAGTAATGTTACAATCTCAAGTATAATGAAATATAATGCATCCATCAATGGATTTGATGGCATTTTACAAGTGAGCTACAGAGTAAACAGATATTTCGTGCATATAACATCTCAGTGGATAGGGAATACTTGTGAAAAAGAATTTGAGGTTAACATGTTTGGAAAGACAGATACAATTTTAAAGACTTTTAGAATTCATTACTTGTCACTATTAAGGGTCATTTTCTAGGATTAGTAATTTTTTTATTAAAAAAGCCTGATGTGGACATTGCATGCTTAGTTTCTGATGCAAGGAAGTTAATACATTGGATGCTTTGGTCTCCTAAGGAGAAGAAATCACATTAATACCTGTGCCTTGATTTTTCCTGTCCTTATAGGCCTGAAATCTGATCAGCTTTGTTTATTATGGGTATCAGTGTATTTAAGAGAATGAATGGCTCAGTGGATTTGGATTTGTGTAACAGGATCTAGAGTATTTGGTGTCTTTACATCAGTAGTTCGAATTCAGCTTATGCTGTCTGTGCTAGTGTAGCTTCTGAAGTCAGGCACCTGTGAATTAAGTTAATGGTCCCAGAAGTGGCTCTAGAAAGCTCTCTCTCTTAATGCCCATATCAGTAGTGTCAGGAAGAAGGCCAAGGAATGAAATGGCAGGTTGAAAACTGTTGTTCATTGTCTAAATTCATACATAACAATGGCGTGACTGAGAAAATATATATTGTTTGACAAAATGAGGAGGCAGCGGGTTTACACAAATATTGAGCTGCTGTGTCACATTTATTGCCTTGGACTGTTAGATGGAGATTTAAAAAGGTGTTGGGCTATGGAGAATAGGTAGATTGTGACGTAGCTGCTAGCCAGAAAATCTTTAAACCACTGACTACCTGAATAGGAACGTGTGAAGAGGAAAGGCTCTTCTGTATTGTCTTGTTTCTTGCAGCGTTTTACCGCAAGTAGTCGCTGCTGGCCTCTGTTGAGGACAGGATACTGGACTAGATAAACCTCTGAACTCAAGCAGTATGGCATATCTTGCATTCTCATAGCTGTTGTCACATCACAAAGGCAATGTTGTATCATAACAGCTGAACTAGAAGAAAAATGACACTGGCCTGTCAGCAAATGAGTGTTCACAAAGCAATGCAATACGTTGGTCCCTCATTTCCCTTTTTATTTTTTGTTCAGGCAGGTGACAAGCATTATCATCCAAGCTGTGCACGATGCAGCAGGTGCAACCAGATGTTCACAGAAGGAGAAGAAATGTATCTGCAAGGTAAGGGTGTCTCCATTCCAAAACAAGAAAATCAGACTTTGTAATTTTTCTGTCACAGACCTCAGGAGTTTATAAACCATCCCCATGTAATAATATGGGCAAGGAGGACTATAGTCATCCTGTCTTCAGTAGTGTGCTCATATCTTTTCACTTGAAACCTTTTTGCTGTAGTAGGTGGCCAAAACAGTGGCACTGCAGTGACTCTACACCCTAGCTGAGGCAGACTGTATTTTCAAAAGCTGTGTAGCAAAAATAAATTTATTAGGCTGCCTCTGAATTTGCAATCTCATGGATAGCTTAGCACACAGACTGGTATACGAGATACTAGATAAAGTGAGAGGGTTTCCCCTGAATTCTGCTGATCAATTTCTGTTCTCGTCTGGAGCACACTCCAAGCTGTAAAAGGCAAGGGGAAAACTTCCAGTGAGCTTGTTTTGCACCATGTAGATCTCATTCCCCATGCACATTGACAGTGTCTCCTCCAGTTCTTAATCATATTTGCTTACCTTGCCCATTTCCCTTTTATTTTTCCTGTCTCTCTTTTTATTCCCATTTACTTTATTTTTATGTCTTTCTACAGTTACTTCTTTCTTGTATGTTCATTGTCATCTCCTCTTTCTTACTAACAGTCTCACACTCCCAGGTATTGCCAAGTATGTTTTTTACATGATCTTTTCACATAAAAAAGAATGTGTTCTCTTCTTGAATAGTATGCTTGATCTGAATTCTACTTACTCTCCCAGAAGGTAGCATGTTAACTACTAAGCTACAGTTATTTTTACAACTTGCTGTTGTATGAAGTAATGTTGGTAGAAAGATGTATAATAGACATTTACGCAAGCCAGAAATCAAAGTGAAAAAGGCAGATACATGTTGGGATTTTATATATTGAAATAGAAAACACGCTTAATATACCTAAAGAACTGTAAAACAGTAGGAAAGAAATTATGAAAGTGTGGTGGCATCCATCTCTTGAAATCCTGAGGAGAGATTCCTTCTGGAGGAATTCCAAAATTAAGATAATATTGTTAAGGAATTCCTTTGAAGCTAACTTGTTGGGTTAACAACTTGGGTTGTTTGTCCTCCCTTGCAGTCCACCTCTCTCATCTCTCACTGACCTTATACCTTAGTCATCTTATTCCAGCTGTGCACAGAAGTGGATACCAAGTTGTGTAGGAGCTCTGCATTGCAAGAGCAAGGAGAGGCTGAAAGAAGGCTAGCTAGGAAGTACTCCTTTCTGATGGTAAATTGGAAAGACTAATTTCAAAGCAGTGGTTACCACATCTGAGAACTGGTAATCTTCTTAGTCTCTTCAGGTCGTAGTACAATAAAGTACAGACAGAGTTCAAGGTGAGCATCAGTTCATACTTTGCTGTTATTAATAACAGCTGTTCACAACTGGTGCTGTTTTCACCAGTCTAGTAGAGAGTTGGAGTTCATGTTGTTTGGGCAGGCTGTGGTATAAAGTTCTGCAGATCCAAATAAGACCGAAGGTATTGCTTCTACTTAAACAAGGCTAGATTTTGTCCCGGACAAGTTCAGGTGATATGAAAGAGGAGAGGAGAGACACCTGGTTCCTTGATCTGCCATTGTTCTCTTCTTGGCTGCATCTCCCTTTCTGTGGTTGTGAATTGATGTTCTTCATGCTCACTCTGTCTCAGAGGAGGAGCATCCCAAGTTGCATTATTGTTCACAAGCTGTTTTCTGACTAAATAATATTATTGCTGAGCGTGCTCCAGACTGTCCTGCCAAAGCTTTCCTTGCTGAATTCAGCATACTTGTAAGTGTAAGGGACATAAAAGCCTTTCCTGTGCAAAGCTCTCAGCTGAAATGTGTATCCTGACTCCATCCAAATTGTTTACCCTAGGGTGCAGAATAACAGCATTCCAAGCTTTTCTCTGAAATAAAAATACAACACACAGCACTAAAGCTACAACCAAAATCACATTATTGATAAAAATACGTGAAAATAGGCAGCTTGCATCTTACCTCTAATTATCCTCTCCACAGGACATGAAAGCACTGTGTTGGTATTGCTTTGTGTAATAGAGGAACCTGGCAGGTTTGTGGAAGCCACTTGTATTAGAAATGTGTGGGAAACCTGCAAAAGGAGAACATGGCAAAACAAGCTGTCTGTTTTGGGGCTTTCTGTGTTAGGGATGGTTTGAATAACGCTAGCAGAAGCACTCCGCCTTTGCACTGCTCCAACACAGGGAAATGAAAAAGAAGCATCATCTGAACCTTTCTCTTTCCCATTGACTTTCTATTACTATGTAGACTGCCCCAGAAGACTGTTGCTGGGCTGGGCTGTTGCTCAGCATTTAGAAGGATGGTTCACCTGATTTTCACACAGGCTTTTAGCCTTATTTAGCGTGTAAATATAGCCTGAGTTACTGATTTTGAGAGCACTGTATGTTGAAACAATGGTATGTGCAAAGTGAAAAGCTGAATAAATGAACATGTTGGTTGGTGTCTGCCAAGTGAGCAAACAAACATATGTTAAGAATGGGAATAACAACAATTTGCTGAACTGTTTCCGGTAGGAAAAAGAGGGGTGATGCAGCTTGAGAATTTGCACCATTTCAGGCATTTCAAAAGAGATTGGCATGCTTGGATGAATAAAATCCACAAGGTGTACATGGCCCAAAGTTCAAGATCATGATAAATATTTACATTTAACCTCTTAAGCCTGCTTTATGTGATTTGAGTTTTTAAATTTTACTATTTCAAACCTCTTACCATTTTGTGAAAGAAAACTCACAACTGTTAGCTAAGTTTCACCATAAAAGTGACATCCAGACTCTCTTGCATTTCTTGTTCACTTTCAGCAACTCCAGCATTCTCCTGGGGTGTGTCTAAAATTGTGCCGTTTTGTGCTAAATACTGCCTGAAAATGCAGTGACAGCTTTTTCTTTGACAGTGGGGATAGTTTAATAGAAAGGAAACTGAGGAACGGCAATCATTTTTCTCAGGGTCACACAGGAAGCTCACAACTGAATTTGAGAGTTGAACTTAAACCTTCTGAGCCTTAGTTCATCAGCCTTATAACATGAACTCCCTTCCTCCTGAGTACTTGGACCTGTCTGACCTCCTAAGCAAATGCACAGGGCATGCTTCTCGCCTGATCTCGCAGGCTCTGTGGGGTCCTGGCTCCGAGGTTGCTGTTTGTTTACAGAGAAGGCTGTTGGTACACCTCTCCCCGTTGCCTGATCGTTTCCCCCTGCCAAATGCACAGTTTCTTCTTCTTGGCTTCGACTCAAAGCCAAATATCTCAGACCCTTGATCCAGAGTCACAGCATTGTCTCCAGTCTCTGGTGATGATTACACTGTGTGCT
>NW_010559200.1:2613-66642 GCF_000687285.1 Phaethon lepturus | reverse complement strand
AGGAAATTCATCCCTGCTGGTCTTTACTTCTGTACCAAGCCATGTAAGGGCTCATTAAAACAAAATTTCCAGGGGCCATGACCCATACCTCTCCTGATCTCGTAGGGTGGGGTTTCCTCTGATTGCACTTGAGCTAATAGTCACCAGCAGGAGACCTGGACTTTGTTCTGTTTGCTGTGTTTGTGGACAGAGTGAAGAGGTGATGTTCCCCCCCCAGACAGACAAGTTGCTGTATTGGCTTTGCGGTGGCTGGAATAAAGTTTGACTGCGGCTGCAGTCAGTGTTAAAAATCAGCATTAGCTTCTGCTTGATTTCAAGTTGGCTAATACCTGCCAGCAGCTTCCCAGCAGTGACCACAGTTTACACTCTGCTCCATCGGAGGGCTGAGATGGGATGGAAGTCCTCCTTGCCCCTGATGCTGCTCTGCCCTTGGGGACAGATGGATATTTCCATTTTTACAGCATAAAAGAGAATCCCCATGTTTTTGGACACAAACAGCAGAGACCTTGCCTTTTTTATTAGGATGCGTAGCTGGAATATGCCATGGAAAAGCCAGTGCAACACATCCAACTGCCCTTGCAGAGCAAGGGGTAGAAATTATGTGTGTGCCAATGGCAAGTATGGTACACTGAGATCTACAGAGAGGCTCTTGCACGTGCTGCTTTGTACCACCTACATCATACTGGCACCTCTAGCTTAGTGCAGTGGGTGAGAGACAGCCCTGACCCTGCTGCATTGTGATGTTTCTAATTTTGCTTTTTTGCTGTTGCATTTTGCAAAATTGCAGGGGAGAGGTGAACTGAATATGACACTTACTGCTCAAGGAAGCCATAGGATTTTCCCAGTATTAATGGACTCATAGTCAGAACTTCCTTTTTATGTGTGGAGCAGCACATAAGGGGAGAACAGATCAGATAACCATGGCCGAGTTCTTCTCTTACCCTCCATCCTACTCAGAGGAACGTTCTGTCTTTCAGTTCCTCCAGCTGGTGCTTGCTGACTTGCTGCTTCAGGCTGTTTGAGTTTTAATTAAGAACGTGTGCAAAGTGCTTTGACAGCCTCAGGAAGAGGCTGCTGTAGATGGGCCAGGGATTTGAGTATTTTTTTGTTTCACTTGTGTTTCCCATGAGCTAGAATTGAATGTGAATTACTTGCATAGTTCATACAGATTCACCATCTGATGCAATGAAGGGATTCTCTTTAATAACTGACTTGTCATGACTGGAAGTCATCTGCTTTACTCTGAATAAAGATTTTTTTCTGGGTTTTTACCTCCCTCAGGTTCCACTGTCTGGCATCCCGACTGTAAGCAATCCACTAAGACTGAAGATAAGTTGCGGGTAAGCTGAATTTGTGGCAATGACACACCAGGTATTTTGCCCACACAATAACTGAATGCTGTTTTTAAAAGAGTGACTTTTCCCATGTTTTTTCACATAGCTGTCACCACTCTGGCAGAATAAACAGTGGATGCACTTCAGAGGTATTGCTCTGATTTTTAGGCTTATCACCTTCACATACCTGTCTCAGTGCACTGCCTTAAAGGTAGTATCATTTACTGACATACAGACATGGCAAAGTCACTAAAACACTTCATTTCATATCTCAATTATTGTGAGAGAGATTCTTAAAGCGAAAATGTGAGCAGGGCAAATGCTATGATATATTTTAGTATTTTTGCATATCTGTATAACTGCTTTATACTTGTCCCCTGTTCCGGATGGTTATTTACAGCATTTAGACAGTATGGACTCTTCTTCCCTTGCCATCGAAATAAGTCCCACCCTAAAATGATGAATTTGAATGCCAAGAAGAGCTGCAATTCCCTTTGGAGTCACCTCACATATCCAGACAAACTTTCTGGATCAAATCCTTGATGGCAATAATGCTGCACTGATAAATGCTGGAGCCTGGCTTTTTGCATGTACCAGGCAATTCTAAGCCCATATTCACTAATGCATCTTCTGGACCATTTACTCTTTTTGATGTCTCAGTTGGTCCTTTGAAATTTGATAAGATTTCTGGATATGAATGTTAGAGACTGTATATGAATAAAATATCTTTCAGACAAGGAAACTAAGACAGGCATGGAGATCTGTAGGATATCCTGCGGGTTGTGTTGTATGTGTGGCTCATTGACAAGAAGCCACAACCTTTAGAATTTGTTCAGGTACACTGGTCTGTAAAACGTCCTCTGCAGAGAATTTATTATGATCGTGGGTAATGTGCAAGATAAATTCTTGTTGAGCAAATACCATGTTAGCATGGGCTGTACTGCTAATACAGAATTATAATTCACTCTAGCACAGCCAAACATCACTGTAGGTATTTGCACATTGTTCTGTCCTGACTTTCCATAAGAAAATCAAAAATTATGCCAGACTGGATTTTCTTCCTTATTTAAGAATTTGAATGTAAGACAGTGTTTTGACCCTGCTTAAGTGTCAGAACACTTGTGCTTTGTAGTGAAGGGTTGGGGTGCAATACCTCCCTTTCACTTGGACCTAAGAGTCTTATCAAAGCACTTCTGACTACATTGCAATGCTTATGAACCTTCTCCAGCTCGCCTCATGAATCAGTTGGCTTATTTCCATTCCCTATGGAAATGGCCAAAGTCCTCTTCAAATATTTTCCTTTCTTCCATCACACATTCAAGCATGTCAGTCTTCTTCCCCCTCAGCTAATTTTAATTGACATGAGTGAAGTAAATGAATTCATCCACCTGCAAGACTTTGCCTAAGTGAGTTCTTGCAAAAAAAATTAAGTGAAGCGGAAAAATGTATATTAAGGGAACATCTGAGAAATATTATGGCACAGCTATCCAAGGTCGCCTTGTTCCTGGATGAGAGCTTCTATGCAGAGCTTTAATATGTCTTTAAAAGGCATTGAAAAATACACTGCACTGAAGCTAGCTGGAGATATGGAGAATTTTTAGCTTCAGCTGTACATCACAAATAGTCTCCACTCCAGCGCAAAGTCAGGCACCTTATTTTAAAATCAGTTGGAGTTTACTTTGATGACTTAGACACGTTTCATTCTGCTGACTCAAATGAAGGCAGTAGCAAACAGGTAGGTACAGAAAAAGATAAAACTGGAGTAACTATGTGCTATTTGAATATGTCACCACTAAATTATGAACTGTACTTTGATTGACTTTCAGTTTCTTGGTGACACACATTTAGACCTGATACAAGAATCAGAATCTAGTTTGTGAGTTGACAAGTATATGATACAGCAGCTTTCAGGGTCGGGCTAGATTTTCTGGTGGTTCTGCAAAAAGCCAGTGACATGGGCTCTTTGCTCTGCCGGGTTTCCTTTCCCTATAGAGGGAAACAAAACAAAAGGCCCTTTTATCATTGAAGTCGCTTTAGAAGTGTTCAGCAAGTTCTGTTTTCTTTCAGTAACTGAATTGTGGTATTAACTAATCGGCACTCTAGCTGGTCAGGAACTGAGAGGGAGTTCATAAAAACAACGGTTGCTTTAGATCTTCCTCCCACTGGATATTTGTGGAGGATTACAAAGCCAAAACAAGCAGAAAATAAAGCAACCATAATATATATGTTAAAAAATACACATTGCTTAGGAATTTTTTAAAACTGTCTGGTTGTTCATGATTCTGCAGGGGTTAATAAGCAACATAGATGTATAATGCACAGATTATTATCTAGCAAGTAGGTATTAGTAACTTGATTGAAAAAAAAAAAAAAGAGCTTAACCACTGAGCTGGGGAAATTGCTTTCCTTTTCACTCTTTTTTCCCTTTTGTGTTTCATGACAGCATTCCTCATCTGAGTTCTTTTATCCAAAGAGTCTGGTTCTGCGCAGGCCACGCTCTGCAGAGGTTTGCTGTTGTGTTTGCATAGTGTTGATAATGGTCTTCTTTACTGAGAAGATTCTTCATGATTGTCATTTGCTGCGCTTGCTATTACTTCTGCCACAAAGCTTTCCTGCTATCACTTGCCACCCTGGGCACTGACGCTGAATTTTGCATCATGTGGTGCAGTGTTGTTTGTTAATTCTTACATTTTTTTATTTTGTTTAATGAAATGCTTAAAATTTTTTTTTTCAATTCAGATGAGCTTTTTGGGGCTGTGGTATTGTTCTTCCAGTGTTACAGAAAGTTTTTCTTCTAAAAAAATTAGAGTGCAAATATGAAGCAAATGAAAATTACTTCAAAGTGGTAGTTAAAAAGAAATAGTTTTTCATGAACAATGGCTCATGCTTTTTAGAAAAAAAATGCCACCAGTTAAATCAGTTGCTTCTGTATATGTGGTGACCAACTACATATGAATACATATATACAAATATTCATACATATATGAATATTTACAAAATTCCAGGTTTGGACATGTTATATGTGCTGCCCAAGAACATTTGCTTCTCTCTAATCTGGGGCATGTCCACGACTGAGTTGGGAGGTCCTCCCTGTCCTCTTGATTCTGGAATTTCTACTTTCAGACTTCCTTGAGTTTGCTTTGCACCTACAAACACCACCCACTTCCATTTCTTCTCCTTCAGGGCAGTGCTTATTTATTAGTGGTGTCTGCTGTGGGGGCACATGTGGCTGTACTGCATGCAGGCACACCTGAGGTAGCTTTCACCTGATGATGAAGTAAGAATGTACCGGTACAGACTTAGTACAGGCTAGCAGTAGGCAGACAGGCTGATAGAGTCCATGCCACTGGATTTCCATTGTGTCTGCTCATGCTGCCTTCACATCTCTAATTGCAAAGTAGACGTAGTCATATCATCAGCCAGGGCAAGATATTTGTGTGAGGTGCAGCCTGCAGGGTAGTGGTAAACAGTTGAATCCAGTGCTGTGATTCAATGGGAGGTAATGCAAGCCCTGTACCCTTCGTCCTGCATGGTGCTTTAGTCAGTTAACTTAGGGTGTTGCGATGCATTAATCACTCTTGAACGCCGCTCTTGCTGTTAGTTAGAGAACTATGTATCAAGAAAATACAGCTATAAAGATGTGTTATCAGTACTCCTAAGGAGGACAATGTCTCTGCAGCCCTAGGCTTTATAGAATTGAATCTTGGAGTCTAAGAACAGCCAACTGTGGAACTATTTCACTCATCTTTTAGGACAGCGTAGTGGTGCTTTGCATTCAGCTTAGTGTGCACGAGTCTGAATTTCCAGTGTTGAAATCGAGGAGCCTTACAAATCCTATCCAATGTATTAGAAAAGGCAAAATAGGAACAGCCCATGTCAAAATAAAGGTACGTTCTCTTTCTTGCTTTGTAGACTGTGTAGGATACAAATAGCTTAGGGTCAGATGAATATCCTCTTCTGTAAATTTGGTCAGTATTAAATTCTGTTTAGATTTACATGCTGGTTATACAGAGTGTAATTCAAGGCAGATTTTGGCTTGTCTGCAGAGTAGACATAAAGATAATATCATTGCTTTTTCTATAAAGATGGGCCAAAGGCTTGAATCTACATGAAAATTGTAGGTAGAAAATGGTAGGGTAAATTCTCTGAGAAGTTTGCTGTTGAATTCAGTATGTTGTGGACTTCCTACTTTATTTCTTCTGCTTTCCACTTACCTTATGCTTGGTGAAGGCTACGTTTGCATGAGTAGTCTTGTAAAAGAGTTGGTTTGGTAACAGCGTGCCTTCAATGATTATGTGCTGAAAATTCATTCTCCTCTCTGGCCTTCGTGACTAGAAAGGAAAGAAAAATTATTTGTAACCTATTAATATGTGTGTCTCTGAGTTTGCACTAAACCTGTTCACTAGTTTTGTCTTGATGCATATATAGTATAGATTTTTAGACAGAGAAATAATGAATGCATGCTTTTGAAGGAAAAACTCTTGTAAGGAGAAGGGTAGTTAAACTGGCAGAAAGGCACAATGAATTCTGTAACACTGAGGTGCTTTATTAGTCTTGTACATGGCAACTGAAAATTACTGAAATCCACAGGTAGTCTGTGTTTAACGAACCCTGGTTCCAAGTCCTGAATAGCTGTAAAACCTTGCAGTTGATGAAGCAGGTAGGGAGAGTAGAAAATGCACTGAGAAAGCCAAATTCCTTGCTATTGCAAAGTTGCGTCTGCCTAGTAGAATACATTATATCCTAATCGTCTATTATCCTATTTATAAACATGCTTCACTGAAAGTAGCTTCTGAGGTTTAGAGAATTTGCTTAAGCTAGAATGTTAAACATTGTTAAGTGAAAATATATTCATTCTTCTGCAGCTATTATCACCGCCTTGCATAATGAACTCCATCAAAAAACTAAGGCAGGTACTGTAAACAATGCTGACAATGCCTTTATTAAACAATAGTGCATCCGTTTGGCCAGATGTTCTTGGAATCAGTTTTGATCTGGTTGCCTGCACTTCTAAGTTTTTATAGAGCATGATTCTGAACATCTGTACTTGAGAAAGCCAGAGCCACCACATTGTAGCAGCATCTAGATGATGTGAATGGCTTTAGCGTGGATTTTTTTTTTTTAAGAAGCTATTTATTTAGATGATGTGCCGTGCATGATGACATGACAAACTGAGATAAATGCAGATGAACATCTTAAGCTTTGCAATCTAATATTAAAATAACAAGTTAATCAGTTTGGGGTATATGCATGGGTGATACAATGATTGAGTATTGAAATTCACAGGGAACTTAATGGGATGAGCATGAAAATGAAGTTGGTAAAGAACTTTTGCATTGAAGACAAATGCGTGGAATGAAGAACAAAAACATAAAAATAAGAAGTCCGTGATAAAGTGGGAAATACTGAGAAGTCTTGCAGATACTTTAGATACTTTGTGATCTGTTTCTTTCCTTTGGCTCATTTAATGACATGGATGAATATCTATTGACTTAATTTCTATTGATTTTTTTTTTTCATATACTTCATAGACTTCCTGTGTCTGGTACAGACATCCCATATTGATATATTTACTACTGTTACATCCATTTGAGTGGAAAAGGAAAGGAAAAAAGAGATGACTCTTCTAGTGTCAGAAGATGTGGAGAAAGGCCATGCACCACAAGAAAAGAAAAAAAGATTAGCTGTTCTTCATAGAAATTTGCTTGAAATTTCTCTGCACAAAGGTGGTGTTATGAAAAGCTCTATTTGAAACCTCCAAGAACAAGAACAATCACATAAAGAGTGTTCCAGATCTGTTTGTAGAAGTAAGGCAGCTTAACTTGTTTTGTTGCTGGGAGTGTAGAACAAGTGTCGTAGGACTATTGTAATGGAAAGAAATAGCTCTAAATTAATGCATTCATACTGAAGGATGTTTCCTCGCATTTCTTTACCTGTCTTCCAATAATGTGTGCAAGAGATGCTTACGTGGTATCTCCACTGAAAGTTAAAGGTTAAATCAGGGGTGGCTGCTATTCTTGTTTTACCTGTACTCTGATCAGCTCTCTCTAAGGTGGAATTTGCACCCCATTGCAGTTACATCAATAGAGAACTTGACGACCAATGTGTCTCTTGCCGCCTGTTTAAGATATAAAGTCACAACAGTGGTACACAGGGTTGGGGATTCTCGACTGCTAATGAAGATGTAATGTACAATCTAGTAAAAGCCATACCCCATCACAGATTTTCAGTCAGGAGTTATTGGAGGTCCCTTAGGAAAGGAGCCAACCATAGCAACTAAAAGTATGCCAGAGGAGCAGCTTATATCAAGGAATCTTTAGCGTATGTTTGTTAAGGCAAGCAGCACAAATGTTTTTAAGTGCAATGCAATTGTCTCTAGGGAAAAGTGCAAAGCTGTGAAGGATTCCAGACCATGTGGGAGCAGCAGAGTAGGAAATAGCCATCTGCAATGGAAACAGCCTGTGTAATTCAAAACAAGAAATAGGGCAAAGTGAGGCAGGACGGGTGAGTAGATGTAGAAGACCTCTTCTTCATGCACTGTTTTCAGGGGTGTGTCGTAAACTTAAGCAAGATACAGGACTGGGGGCAAATAGAGGAGCCACAGAGTTCCAGGTCTGCTTGGATTAAGCTCCTCAGGAGAGGAAGGGTGTGTGCTCAGGCAGCGGCTGCAGGATGGCATCCTGCCCAGGGGATGTGGAGCTTTGCAATAGGTGGAAGGTAAAATTGATGTGTGCAAGAAGAATTACAGAAAATAGAAAACTGGTTTTTAGGGGTGCCGTAGGTGGCTCACGGCCGTGCTAATGGGATGGTAATGAGGAACTTGGAGCAGAGACACAGTGAGCAAATGAAGAACAGGTGCTACAACTTACCAGTCTGTGCTGCTCCTGTGCTCCAGGGTTAAGCGCACCAAAGCAAGCTGTTAGCAGGATGTGGCTGAAACCATTTTTAAGATGTCGTAACTTTTATTTAATAAATTCACTGAAATGATGAATACAAGTGAGTTTTCCTTTGCTGAAAAGGTTTCTATCAGTGACGCTAAGAGATGAGACTAAGGTGGACTGAGGGCTGAGAATTTCTTGTTTTCTGAAGTGATTATAAAAGTTCCCGAGTGAAGAGCAACCAAGAGGGCCTGCCAGGTGGGCAGAAGCCATAACTGCCTCTAATGCTTGTTTTCCTACAACAGGGAGAATTGAGCAGAAAAAAACTCTTAAAGTATGTCTGCCAAAAGCCAAAGGTAACAGAGGCACCCCTAACGGTACCTCAGCTACTTAAGACTGTCCCCTATGTTGTAATGAAAACACTTGTTTTCCATAGCAACTGCAGCAACATGTTACATGTGTCTCCACTCAGACAGTGGTGTGAAATGGCAGAATGGAAGGGGGAATAAAGCGTTTCTCAACAACAGACAGATTTTCCAGCTTAATTCTTGTAACATTTCCATGAAACAAGTGGTTATTGGTGTTTTTTTGCTTTGATTGCATCATGAGAGGAGCTTAAGGGCTGCTGAGAAATTTCTGTTCCATTTTGGGATGTAGGAATTTGCAGCTACAGAGAGAAAAGGAAAGAAACACATAAAGGTGCAGCTGAGAAAGTGTTCTCAGACATGCTCTGGAGAGGATTTGTGACTGTGTTAGTCCACAGCCACATCTGCGCTCTGTTTGATCTGAATCTTCACGTTTTTTGGTGGAACACGTTCAAAGCCTTTTATTCCTCTGACCCTCCCAGAATGTGGTGATTTCATTTCCACAAATGAAGTCAGAGAAAGCCTGCCATATGATCCACGACTAGTCTTCAGCATTTTTTATACGGATGGTTCCCATAGCTTTCCTGGCTATGAAATAAAAGGTAGAAAGACTCTGAGGTCTGTTAAAGGATCCTTTCAGGAAATGTATGCTGAGAGATAAGAAAAGTCCAGTAAACTTGTGTTCACTCCAGATATTTCCTAAGAAAAACGCAGCAAGCCGGGCTGTCAAGCCTTGTTTCTTTTCACTGTGTGCCTGAAGGTCCCTTAGATCAACGTCACAAGCTGACGAGGTAAGGACTATTTGCCCAGATTTAATTTTCAGTGACTTTGAAGTATCCCACTGCACTAGTGTCATCAGAGTCATCTGCTGATGCATTGCTTTGTGACAGGATTTGGTTCTTTGCAGTCAGTTAAGGAGCAGAAATTGTTCATGGTTTCTCAGCTGCAAGTGAGAGATCGTTGACTACCTTTGTGTGTCTGCTGCATGCCAAATTTAAGAGTAATTGCCACAACAGCCTGGGTGACTTGATGGAATAGTTGTTTTTCAAATTCATCAGGTTTTCAGGATCCCCACATCTCGGTGATAAGGTATTTTGTCTCCTCTCACAAAACTTCTCCCAGGAAATCTGTGTCTGTTTAGTTCTGATGAAGTGTTGGAAAGTCCACTAAATGTGTAACAGCACTCGCTCTGTGGGGGTGTGGCTGTTCTCATGAATTGCAGTTTGCCAGACACTGTCGTTAGACATCAGGACTTTTGCAATATGGGGAACCGTGAAATTTCAACCAACACTTTAGCTTTCATGTTGCCTCTAGATTGTGCTGCAGATGTAGGAAACAGCTCCAAGGCAAGGATTTCTGGTCTTTCTACTTAGAAGGACTGAGTTCAGTTCTGTATTCATAGTGGAAATCCAGTGATTTAACATCTGGAAAGTGGTAACGTGTGTGCTATGCTCCTCTCAACGGTTTTGTCTGCTGAGCTGCTGATACCTCTAGCTGTTTGTGAACTAACATTTTGATAAAAAGAGCAGCAGGGCTATCCTGGACTGTACTTTGTATGGCGCCTTGCAGTGTCTCTGGCAGGTGTTGTTTGGTTTTGTTCATTATTGTTGTCAGTCTTTTACATTGTGTGGTTTAGAAAACCTCCTTCACCTCTCACAGCACTCCTTCCCCTAACAAAAAAAAAAAAGCCCACCTGCCTCACAAGATCGCAAAATTTGCCAGAATGCTTGCATTTGTGTTGACATCTTTTCCTAAATCCAGTTAATTTCAAGATTTATGCAGATTTCTTCATTTAAAACCAAAATTACCAATGTCAGTGGCTTCAGGTTGCTCTGATAAGTTACTTTTTGTTTTTCAGCCTACAAGAACATCATCAGAAAGCATTTATTCCAGACCAGGTTCCAGTATACCTGGCTCTCCAGGCCACACTATCTATGTAAGTATTCCTTCTAAGGAATAAGCTGCCGATCCCTTGCTTGCACATGAAATACTCCATGCTGAAATAACTTTTATACTGATGCTAATGCCTTCATTCTAGTGGTTAAATTGTTAAAATTCTCGTCATGACAGACATCATTTTTATAACTACAGAATTTCAAAAGCAGAGTAAGCCTTTTCCAGGTCACATTTCCGTTAGATACAGTAAATCTCTTGAAATCACTTGGTGATGTGAAGAGGGACAGGAGGCAGACAGGTTATTTGACTTGTGTTAGGATTTATGTGAGGAGATCTGTGCACCTCGGTGTGCAGTTCTTGGGAGGTCTGCTGTCTGCAGCTGTGGGACATAGGTAGGAGAGTCAGCCTGGCTGATACAACATCTTCCATTTCAGAAGTCAGATGTTTTGGTTGTGGAAGAAAAGGTGTTTTTTATTTAAGAACATAAAAATTGTATTAGCATCCTTCTTTCACTAAACTAACAGTGCTGAAAATGCAAAGCTATTGATACACTATTTTATTTGTTGTTAGTTACCTGAGATTTAGAGTTTAATGTGATTCCTTCAGTAATCAAGCCTCCTTTTTCATTATTTTAGAAGATATCTTTTACTTCTTGGCATCATCATTGTAGTGTAAGACACAGAAATTTATCAGTTAGATGTATAATAATGCAGAAAAATTACCAACATTACAAATCTCAAGTCCTGAGTTTGAGTTAAATACTAGTTCTTCAGTGCATTTCAAACAACAACAACAAAGACTAACTGGTATATTAAAAATGTACACACTGCAGATCTTGAAACACAGAGCATGTCCTGGAGAACTGCCGTTTTGCTGATAGTATCAACTTCATAAGCAATAGCTTATGAAATTTAACTCAACAGCACAGTCTGTAGGGCAACATGGTGGCCTAGACCAGAGTCTACAAAAATTTCTGTGGTAATTTATATTGGATTAAGAATATGCAGACATCTTTGCAGCGTATTAACAGACTGTGGTAAAAATATTACAGAAATGACATATGTTAATATACCTGTGTATTTTAAGGGTTAAATTGGCTGAAGGTATTTTGTTATATCTGGTGCGTAAAAACTAAAAGAGATTTGAGGCTCTTTTTAGAAAGCTAATTTCCTAACTAATTCAAACCTTACTTCTCTATCAAAAAAATGTTTTGTATTGTTTCTAATTTATGGCATTGCTTAAGAACCACCAAGACCAGTGGTTGTTAGGGGAGCTTGGGAAGGCAAATGCACTTTAAGCTGAAAATATTAGGTGCTGGGAATGGAACTGAATGTGAGTAGAAACAGATCAGCCTTGTTTCCTTGTGCAGGCTACTATGAATAAATAAAATACCTATTAGAGGAGTTGAAAACCGATTTGAATATTCTCCTTCAGTTTTAATCATCAAATGTGTTTCTGTAAGGTAGGGAAGAATATATGATGATTTTTTTAAAATCTTCTTTTAAGTAAGGAAAGATACTAGCTTTGTAAACTGTATGTAAGGCCTCTTTCTAGCTCTTTCTAATGGATGCAGCTGCCTTAGGAATGGATTTCCTACTTTTTTTTTTTAACTAGTCATAAGCTCCTTGCAGTTTTAGTGGAAAAATAGTCAATGTTAGTACTGTGTAGTATGCAGTTAGTAAACAGCATATGCCTTAGAAGCTTGGGTATAGGTTGAATGACAAGTGCACTATAATAATTTAAGTAATTTCAGTTGGGAGTTTGGATACCCAGTCCTGACAAATAGTTCTGCTTGACTTTTTATTTCCTTGTAATAAGTTGTATTTCCCCTTGTGTGCACCGCTATAAGTTGAATTTCTGTCTGTGGTCTTCTGCGTGAAATCCTCTCACAATCTCTGTAATCTGCAAACTAAGTTGATGTTATCACACATTTTACATATGGGAAAACAAGAGCAGAAAGGTGAAAATACTTGCCTGAGGCCCCAAAATGAGTCATTTGCAGAGCTGAAGTTTCCAGCTCACTACTGGGGATAAGAAACTTTTGTATTAGATCTTCATATGCCATGTTCTTTCTTTCCTAAATTGAGAAAACACTGTGTGCTTTTGCAGAGGAGGACTGCTGGAGAAGAGCAAGAAGCAATCACTTCGCATGTAGAGTGCCAAAAAGAGTTTTCCGTAGCAACAGTGTGACAACAAATACACAAAAATCAAAAATTGTGTGAAACAGAAATTACCAGTGCATTTGTGTAAGTTAATTTGTCTTCTGTCTTTGACCTTCAGGCAAAAGTAGACAATGAAATCCTTGATTACAAGGATTTAGCAGCCATTCCCAAAGTCAAGGCCATTTATGACATTGAACGTCCAGATCTAATTACTTATGAGCCATTCTACACTTCCGCCTACGAGGACAGACAGGAGAGACAGAGTCTTGGAGAGGTAATGAACCAACAAGCAACTCATTCTGCTATACGCTTTATTCAAAGCCTGCTTCGCTTCTATCCTCTTTTGAAACAGTTTCTAATTGACACTCCTAGATATTGTTGCTGCTGCTGTTCACAGTGCTTTTTGTCTGGGTTTAATGGGAACAATTATGATGATGCCTCATGTGCAAAACTGCACAGTTAAACACGCAATTACACACCTACATTAACAGCAGCCACTGGCAGAGGAATGGCAAGGGGGAGGCTTGGAGGCTGGCTGTGTGTGCATTCTCATAACTCACATGGATATCCTAGTCTCTGGGTACAGCAAAGTCGAGAACGTGAGGCAAAAGCCAACCTGGTGGTGTGCTGTGGAGCACCAATAATCATAACTGAATATGAGGAATACCATGATGTTCTATGGCAGTAACAGTATCAAGAGCAGCAGGATGTTTTCTCTCACGCATATTGAAGGGAAATACATTTCTGAAGCACTTTGCCAGATGTACTGGATAAAATCTGAACTAGGTCAGGATGAAGTGCTCTTCCACCTGGGAAGGCAGGTTAGTTGTGTTATGGGAATAGCTGCCTCGCCTTTTAAACTGCTGACATTTAGTAAGGATTCTTATATCCTGCAACGGTGGAAAAAATTGCTAATTTATTCTCTTAAATTTGTATTTAAAGATCTCTTTCAGGCTGTAGTGTCCCCCACTTTTCTCAGATGAGCTTCCATAGCTGCAATGACTATTTACATGTTTCCAGTGCAGATCGTGAAGCAGGTTTTGTCATGTAATACCATCTGACTGTAAATCAGACTTCCTGAATGCAAATCTAAATGGACATGGAAATTAATTTACTTCCTTGCAATCTCGGTGACTTTACTGACTGTAACTGAATTGAGTATGAAGATGAGCTGAGGAAAAAGGAAGTACAGTAAATCATTCAGGTACCAGTGGTCTGAAGATGCCCAGATCAGTGACTGATAATCTGCTTTCTTAGCAAAGTGTTCTGCCCACCAACAGATGAGAGCTGCCTCAGATTTTCTGCTTTATTCTTTTAATGTTTTATAGGGTTAGTCGTTTAAATTATAACATGAGTTGGAAATTCAGGAGACTGTTCAGCTCAAGAATGAGATAAGAGATTAACAGGTCAGAATACTATAGAATTTCCCCCCTCAAATTTATGTTCGTCGTGAATCCAGCTGATATCTGGTTCAAAACCACTGTGAGATGCATTGATGACCTCCGGCCAGTTCCTACAGGCCTGACCCTTTCCACAAAACCCTCTACAAACACAAGTCTCTTGTTAGTCACAGAGGAGGAACTAATCTCACCCAGAGAAGGTAAACTATTTGTTAATCCTTAAGGGGAAGCTTCTCACAGACAAAGCAGTATGCTGGAAGCTGTCTGCTGTTGTGCTTGTTCTGAGGATAAGCAAAAGCCTTTGGGGTTTTCTTACCCTGTGTTTTCACCAGCATTAAATCTAATTAATTTCTGGTGAATACAGAAATCTGTTCTGGAAACAGAAGGGCTCTCACCTTCTTTTCAGAAGATCTGGGTTTTCCACCCAGTGCTACTGCTGACTTCTGTCACCTTGGGCAAGTTAACTCACCTCTTTGTACCTGTTTCTCCTCCCTTCCCTTGCCCTAATGAGAACACAAGCCCATTGGGGTGGAGTGATCTCTTAACTTTGTGTTTGTGTTGTGGTAATCAAGTGACAACAATCTTAGTACATCATACATCAGTCACCACCATTTTTAAAAAGCAAAAGAGGTGACATGTTTAGTCATGGCAGGGATTTGCAGACTTTGAGTGATGTAACCTGTATTCTTTTTGCAAAGTGTGTGTATGTGGTGGTGTTAAACAAAAGGGGAGCCTACACTTAAGCCTGTACCCAAGAAACGCCCTTCACCATGATGAAAAAAACAAAGAAATCACCAAACTCAGCTAAGGAAGATTTCTGGGTGTACAGGGGAGATGTACAAGAGCCAAGTTAACCCAGTAGTGGAAACAAACCTTAATTGCAGGGAACGAGCTACCAGAAAATTGTATTCTTTAGCCATAGAAAGTGAGAAAACACAGCATGAGACTTTCTTCTTTATTGCAATGGAAGGGAATTGTTTTAAAAAGTTTCTCAGCCATAATCTCTCTTGGTCAATTAAATCCCAGTCTTGTTTTTCTAAGTCTGTAATGAAAAATGTTTTCGCACAGCACCATCTAGCGGGACCAGGCATTCTGGTCCCAGATCTGCCAGCGGTTAGCCGGAAGAGTGAAAGGGAGCTCATGAAGAGGTTGATTAGCTTCTAATGTAAGAGAGATTAACAAATACAAATTAGATCTGTAAAAAAATTTTCTACTACTGAGGCTGACCTTTAGTGTAGTGATAACGTTTCCAGAAACTGTCAGTTACTCAAGTTTTTCATGTCCTATAACTTCTGCCCTATGAGCAGCAACCTGATTAGCACTGAGATCAAGTGTTTTCTCAGGTCTGGCTTTTGCTGCATAAATATTGTGAAAAGCAGAATTTTACCTGCATGTCCTTTGTTTCTAGTATTCTGTCACTTGAAAGCATTGAATGTCTGTAACAGCTTTCAGTAAACAAGCTGTCGTAAATGGAGAAAAGTATTTTTTCTAATGTGATAGCTGCTTCAAAACGAAGCAGGCGTCCTACCTGTTAATTCAATAAAAAGTTAAAATGCTGCAATTTATGTTATAAAACAACACCTGTAATGTTTGCCATAATTTCCCAGAACTCAAAATGAGCTGTACAATTTCAGGTATTAGAGTCCCTTAGATCTCAAAGTGATAGAGCATTGAGCCTACTGCAGTGAGCAGAATTTTTACGGTAAATTTGGTCAGAACAAGTTCTCTACCCAGACTTTTTGGCAATCTGGAGTCATCACTCTGTATATCTGCTAGCTTACTATTCTGGAACAGAGCTGTTGCTTGTCAGTCAACTGCACAGTGTATTTCTAACTGACTAGTGTAAAGACTTCTGTGGTAGTCCAGATTTATTTAAAAGACCTCATAAAGCCTGAAGAACCAAAGTTTCCTTGGAAGGCTCAGAGTTTGAGATAACGGCAGTTCACCTGTGTGTGATAAAACAGTAAGTTGGCTGCAGATTGTGGTTCCCAAAAAGCAACAAGATGATTTCAGATAGTGGTGGAGTAAAAACACATGAAAGGTTGGTCATGGATTCAGCACATTACTTTCTGGGATGCCTTCCCAGTCTTGGATTCCTGTGACTAGTTTTTACAGTAGTCATTACCTTACCATCTAGGCAACCACAGCAGATTATGGAAATTTGTTTATTTACAGTAACACATGGATTACCAGTAGAAAAATGTAGGAACGTGTGTCACAACGTGCTTTTTCATTCATATGGAAAGTTTTAGATAAGCTCTCAGTTGTTCTTGTAGAGAGTAATGCTACAAAGCACTGTGTATGGTGTGGAGCAGTTTTTATGACTGCTGCTGTTAGATGTGTAATGAAATGGTGGATTGCTGTATAGAACTTGTGCAGTTATAACGATTAGGAAAACAAGAATGTAAAAGACATTCAGGGCTTTGATGGAAAGTTACAAAAGCAGTCTTTAAAAAACTGTATGGAAACTTGCTGGAAAGGAGGTGTTCTGTACCCGAATAAAAGATGTCACTCCTTCGTTTGGATACTTTGCATTCACAGTATCACCAGCTCTGTGAGAGGTAATGGTCTCTCAGTGCAAAATGTATAGCTGGATATTTATTACCAGAAATTCTGCATAAGTTTTGCACTACTGCTGTTGTATATTACTGTAACAGTTAGACCAGAATCAGCAGGTTTGCTTCTGAGACATTATCTTAATAGCTGTATCGTTCTATAATAATTGTGGTCTTATTTAAAAGCATAATCTCTTGCCCAGTTTATTATGGCAATTAAATAATATTGAAGTTTATTGCATAAAGAAAATAATTAAATCCTGATCTTCCAGCTTCAAATTGTCTTGTGATTAAAGGGCACGTAACTGGTAATTATACATAGCCTTTATTCTTGTTCATACCATCAACATATGCGTGATCTTATGCTTAATTTCTAAAGGTAATTCTTGCCTCAGTTTCCCTATCTCCGTAACAGAAACTTTTCATAATACTGTGCATATTTCTGCCGACTGGCCTTTGAGCCGTTCTTTCAATATACACACTTGTAGTTCCTGTCTGTTCTCCTTACATAACCGTGGAAGAACACAGAGATTTAAAGGAGATCATATCAAAGAAACGTTGATGACAACTACGTACTCCTTTGCATGGGTATGAAATGTAAGGCCTTGGGGAGAAGCACATTTTTGCCAGAGATACGTGTGTTGGAGGAAAAACGTGCTTTGTCCTGGAAGTTATTCTGTATTTCTGATGCCATGCAAAGCTCTGAGTTAAGATTATTTACTTTTCATTTCCACTTTAAAGTTTTCTTCATAACAGGCATGGTTATTAAATTAATAACCCTTTCTGATTTTGATCTTTACAGCTATGTTTTAATTACCACAATGATTAGATGGCTGAGAGATGATGTTGTATGATATTTGACTGAATTAATCACGCTTACAAAGATTCTCCCAGAAACATTAATTGCTTCAATGATTTATGGACCAGTTCCTGAGCAATGTGGAAAAAGCAAGTTTCAGCGCTGCAATGCCTTCAGTAATTTCTACATTGCCATTTTGCATTGCCATATATCCGTGTATCTGCAGCAATGTTTAGATGACCATTTTCTGGCCCAGCACATGTAATGGCGTTTCAGTAACCTTATTTTTATGTCTTTGCAGTCTCCAAGGACATTATCACCTACCCCTTCCGCAGAAGTAAGTTTGGTGTAGCCTTTGGGGGCAGTATCTTACTGTGATTAGAATTATTCACTTCAGCAAATGCAAGTGTTGATTTTGCTATCAGTCTGATCCATCTCTGCCATATAGACATGTTTTCTGAATATTGAAACGTAACAAAAATTAACTCTAAAAAGAAAACCTTAAGTTCGTATTGGGAGACTGTACAAAAAATGAAGCTACCACTCCTGCCCGTTTGATGGCTATAGGGCAGAGTCGTTGCTCCAGCAGAGGTCACTTCTTGTACATTCATCCTTCTTGTGGCACAGGCGGACTCAGATCACAGGAGCTGGATGATTTACATGAGCTAAAATGCTGCTCTAAGCATCTAAATAATATACCATCTTTGCTACTAAAACATTTGCAGTTTTGTCTTTACGAAAACATAATTAAGGTTTGGTTTCGTTTTGCTGTTCTCTAGGAGTTAACTGGAACATCACAATACCATGAAATATTTGGGAGGTCATTTGTCAGGATAAAATAGATGCCATTGCAGAAGCATTATCATTTTGGGGGTGGGGAGCGTTGCTCATTTGCAACGTAAAAGTTGTGGTCATTGCATTAACAGCAGTCCTGTTCCTTTCGTCCTGTTTTGCTTTGCTTTGTGGGTTTGGGGGCTAGTGGTGATGTTTGGGTGGGGGTGGGGGTGGGGTGGTGTTTTTTATTGGCTTTTTTCCCCCAGGAAACCAAGTAAATTGAATTTTGCTATACAAGAAGGTGTCATGTTTTCAGATACAAGGGGAATCTAATTTGTACACTAAATACCTTTTGATGTAGCTAGTAAAGACACGTGGTAAATTAAGCCACAGAGAGCTCTGTGCTGCAGCTTTCGACTTCTTGCTGGTCTCCAAGTTAGGTAGCCAAAGGCTAGCACACGTATCTTGTGCAGTATGCTGCAGGACAGACATACTCTGAATGCAGCTTCCCTTAACAGAGTCATAGGAATGTGGGCAAATCTAGGATTATGTAGAATTTAATAGATATTATAGGTAGAGTTGGAACCTTTCAAGACTCAACTCTGACTCAGGCTATAAAAATGGATTGGAGGCTTTGGAGCAGTTCATTAGAATAATCAGTAATAATGAAGTAGGTTGAAAGCTTAAGGGATATTGTTATTTCAGTAGCTTCTGCTGATGTCTTCAGATTCATGAAAGTTAAGTGCTGCTAAAAATGTGTAATGTGCATTTACATTTATTAGTGAATGCTTCTATTCTGCAGGGTTATCAAGATGTTCGGGATCGCATGATTCACAGGTCTACTAGTCAGGGCTCCATTAATTCTCCAGTGTACAGTCGTCATAGCTACACACCCACCATGTCACGTTCCCCTCAGCATTTCCACAGACCTGGTAAGGGCAACTACATTAGAAGTATATGTAAAACTATTGTTTCTTTATTTAATGTCACTTAGTGGCACAGCGAAGCACTTGTTTCTTTTAGCACTGAAAATGTAGGATTGAAAAATTGTTGCATATTTTAATATCTCCCTTTCTACCAGTTTTTTTGTTTTTGATTGATGCAGTCTTTTGCACTAGGCTGATGAGTGTTTCTTACATAATAAATACGGATCTTCTGGGTTTGTTTCTGATTAATTATTTTTTATATCTTTGTATGTTTGTGAAAGCGAGCAAAAAGTTGCAGCAGTGAATCACAAACTTCATTCTGGAATTTGGGAAAAGTTTCACATACTGGAAATGAAAGTTATGGCTTGACTATACAAAGTCAGTAATGTAGGATTCCTCCCTCCTAAAAAACAATTCCTTTAAAGCTTGGTACAGCCATGGAATCTCAGATTCAGCAGCAAAACTCCCAGATATTCCAAATTGCTAGTCATTTTTTAAAACAGGCTCGTGGTTCACAAGGTAGATTTCTTAATTAAAGCCATGGGCAATTGCCTGGGAACATTTGAAAAACACGAACTTCATTTACTGCTTTAGCAGTGATGTACAAGTTCTATGTACAGCATAGAAAATGTACAGGTCATTCAGGTTGCCAGTGCATTCAAAATTAATGGTCATGTATATTAAAGCAAGATCTGAAAATCAACTGTTCATCTGCACCCAAATTGCATAAAAATGTGTCTCTAAATGCTGTTCACTGAATACTTTTCAAGACTGATTTTACTGCTTATGGTAATGAATTAAATCTTTGTGATCTGTTTTTAAATTGTGATACAATCATGCAGTTCCATCTTCCTTGGTGATTACAGCTGAACAGTTGGGATGCCAAAAGCCCATATACAATGGGAGCTGCATTTTTAAAATTAAAGATTTATAAAGAGCCACCACTGTGGAACTTGAATGCTGTAGCCATTTCCTAGTGGGGGTGAGCTGAAAGCAGCTAACTGTGTCTGTCAGTGAATGCCTTATTTAAAGGACCCAAGGGAGGTGGGACAGAAGCAAATTGTTTCTGATACTTAGTGCTGACAACATGACTGTGTTTTAAGATGACGTTACAACTGAAACCAAAAGAGACTTAAAAGCGTGAAAAAGCTGCAAACTTCTGTCTCTTGATTCTGGAAATTCTGAGGGGATTTTTCCATTTGTATCAGTTATTTCAAGGATACGAACAAATCCAGGCCCTATTCCAGACTTTACTGTGATTGAGTTTTACCATCTGTGTTCAGTCAAGGACCTTCCCCAGAAGCAGTCTCTGTTTATGTAACTCTTATGATGGGCGGATGGGCTCAAGCTGGAGTTTGGATCCAAATGTAAAATCTTCAAAAGTTTGCAGCCTGAGGGATTTTCTGAGGAGATATTTGTTCAAACTTATCTCTGTTCAGATGATCTCATCTTTGGCTCACCTGTTTCTGTTTCTCAGATGACACAGAAGTAATTCTGTAGAATTTATCATTTTGATCTTTGCTACCCTGCTTTGGGGTAATTGTTAATGATACGTTATAATTTTCCTACAGTAATTATTCATTTGAATAATAGCACATGTCTGTTTACCATTTTTCTCCTAATGACACTTCTTATCATCATGTTGTTTGCAAGAATAATTTCTCTCTGAATAAACCCAGTGGCCCCAGATAACTTTTCTTTGGCTCCCAGCTAGCCCTTGAGAGAGAAGTGAACCACTGTGTTGACGTTGTCAGCATAAGGTTCTTCAAAAATTGCAGTGCTACAAGTTTTGAAAAAGTTTGCAGCCTTTTCCTCCTGCAGTGCCCTAGCTGATGTTGGCAGCATTTTTGGAATGTCTTAAAACAATAGAAAACAGCTTGCATGCCTCTTAACTCACACTTTTTGGTCAGGCACTTTTCAAACCAGCTGCTTTCTTAACTAATTGAGCGTCAATTTTTGTGATGTTTGCATGCTGGTAGCAGGCTACTTTTTGGTAACAAGGCATAGATCAGAAGCTCGTTGAGCCAATAAATGTTATGCTAAATTAGTGATGCAGTTCAAATCTGAGCCTCTCTTCTAATACTTCCTGTAATTTTGTCTAACATTTATGAACCCTTTGGTACGTCTTTTTTAACCTTTTTTTTTCTCCTTCCTTCTTTTCAGAATCCTAATTGTTCAATGCCTTTTTTTTTCTTCCTTTGAAGCCTCCTTCCCTGCCTTTCTCTTATTGTTTTTCTTTGTTTTCATTTTGTTCTGCCCCCCGATTCCCTGCTGCCGCAGAGCTGCTCTCTACTGGTGTGCAGCGGTTGTCATACCTGCGCACGAGCAGTCTCAGCTCCACTCACCATGACTCCTGCCCCAACTCCCCCTTCCGACACCACTTCATCCCCCATGTCAAAGGTAAGGAGCCAGGCCTCCCCAGGGAGTACCCTCCAGGCTGGAGATTTATTAGCATTCTGTCAAAGCTAATAAGGTGTATCTCCGTAAGGTTGTCATTGGCTGTATAGCTAAGCATGCCTCGAAATGTGCCATTACACTTAAAACTACATTAGAATAGACATAATGTCCTTTTTTCGGAGGAAATATGTCATTTCTAAGGGCCCTAGTTGAAGAGTCATCAATCAGTTACCTATTAGAAATATACAGGAAAGCATTGTCATTTACTATTTAGAACCTATATGAGCCTAATTTAGCTTCTTTCTAAAGCAGTACATAACGATCACTACAGCAGTTAGCAGATCAAATTTAATTATTATTTCCACATTCTTAAAACATGCATTTAAAAATTGACTACAAATATTGCCTGGATGAGAGCAAGGTGATCAAAAATATGGAGAAGAAAAAAAAATCTACACAGATCAATGGCAACAAGGAAGTTAATCATTGTTAGTCACATTGGCAATAGTCAGTGCCCAGCAAAGTAAAATTAAAACCTCTAGGCCTCTCCTCAACTAGTGAGAATCAGCAGACTCTGCTGAAAGCAGTGGAGTTGCAGGGGTTTACACTACCTGAGGATCTGGTCATTTCTTGTGTTTTTCAATGTTATTTTCCATGGTTTGATTTTTGGGAGGAGGATTCTTCTTTCATTGAGTCCCTTCAAGGAGGTCATTCAGCTCAATAATCTTTTAGTTTTGTTTTTTGCTTTCTGCAAATGTGGTTTTACTTTTATTTCTATTGGAGCACTCTCTGGCTGTGCCATCCTTTCTGCTGGGGGAGAAGGTCATAGCTTATGTCACCTACAAGAGCTCAAAAAGAGGCAGCTGAGTAAGTTGAACATAGATTCTATTCTGATAGATATCTGAATACCACTGATTAATGTAGATAATCATAAACTGGAGATAATCAAAAACAGTTGCAAGGAAGTTGTTGCCATGAACTTTCAAGAAATGCTAATCTCAAGGTTATAGCTCTTCAAGCACTCAGATCACCTTTAGTAATTTTACTCTTGTCTTTTCTTAGATTATTTTTGTTAATACGCACTTCAACTTTCCTATTATGTCACTACAAAAAAAAACCCACTTCAAACTTGAAAGATTGGGACCCTTAAAAATAGATATACTGCTCATTTCAGCATGCAGTTAATTCATAATCCTTGCAATTTCAACATTTCTTTGCTGTAAATCTAAATTAATGCTCACACTCGTTCAAGTGGCATTTTCATTCTTCTTCTGTTGAGAAAATAGCTTCTTCAACAGATAAATTAGAAGAACTATTGGAAATCCATGCCTGTTGTTTTCAGATTTCAAATTACCTGGTGTGTAGATTAGGTATGTATCTCAGTTATCAGTACAAAAGGCCAAGTGGGATTGCAAGCACTGTAGACAAAAGGGTGGGTATGGTTCTCATCAGATATGTCACATAAGGCATTGTAAGAATCCACAATTTTCTGAAAATTTTACATTAAAGTCTTAGACCTGGACAGGATTTATGTGTTGTAACTCAGGAAAGCTCCTGAAAGCTCAAGGTCGTATAACTGTGACAGCGTACACCATCTGAGGATGTGGTACGTTTGAGAAGGGGCAAGTAGTAGGTACCCACATCTTGTAATTCACATGGCTGAATTGAAAGAGTAGTCTTGTAATAGTTGGTTGAAAAAAAGAAGCACCTTTCTAAGGTGACCTAAGTTTGGGCCCTAGGTTAATGTGGTGGGAATATCCCCATGCTTTTAATTTCTTTTTGTTTTTCCTCCCTGTGGAGGAAGGCGACTACTCAAAAAAATCAAAAATACACTTTCATGTTTCAGTGCAACACTGCAAGCTGAGTTCCCTCAGAGCATTGAACCAAACTCAGATGTTTATAAAGTGTACTCAGATAAGTTAATTTGGGGTATTTTTGGTAATGATCTGGAAGAAAACATGAAATAATATTGCAGACTTCCCTGATGGCATGCAGAGCGGGAGAATAGTAGTCAATAAAGAACACGAGCAACAGTTTTCTCAGTGAACAGTGTAGCCAAACGTAAGCCGTGCTTCTAAGTGATGTCCATCTGTACGTGCTGGGAAGAGCAGTGACTCAGAAGAGGATTTGACTGTTCCAGTGGGTGTTAGGATGGATGGATAGGACAGCAGAAAGATGTACTGCAGCTAAAAGAGCTAAGTAGAGATGTTAGGAAACTGAATAAGATCGAGAGGGGATTGAGCTGGTAAGTCCACAGTCTCAGCAGGATGAGTGACATAAGAAACACTGCAGGAGCTTCAGAGAAGGCCCATCAAATAGTTGCAAATCTCATAGTGAAAAAGTTATGGCTGTTAATACATTAATACTATCAAATGTAAGGATTTGGTAGCGATTTGTTCAGTGTCTGTGTACCTGTGTGGTAACAGAACATTGTCCCATATAGCAGGCAAAGATACAGTAAGATCCGATGTTACACTTAAATTAGATAAAAAATGACATTATTTCTCTAAATTGTTTAAGATGAAGATAAGTAGCTATGGAAACAGCTTAGGAAAAGTTTTTGTCTTCCCATTACTACAAAATATTGAAAAGTAGAAGAGGTCAAAAAGGCCTGAAGACTTCTGTCATTTTTCCAGCATGTTAAGTGATTAACGAAGTGCCCACAAAACATTAGACAAACAAATATTTGTAATGTTCCTTAAGTCGGAGCAAGCTTTGTCTTGTCCTGTAAAAGGAATATGATGGAAGATAGTTCTTAATCAGATATACTCTGAAAATACACATAGTATATATATGCATATATGTACTAGCAGTGCACATGCACTTAAAGAGAGACAAGATGATAGAGACTGGTAATATTTCTGTTAAATAAACCTCTCTACTATGAAAACATGTAGGTGTAAGTGTTTTCATAGGGAGAGATACTATAGCTTGCGCAGTATACAATTGGGGGAAAGGGTTTTTTTAACATTTGAGTAGCGTTGAGTGAAGTCCAGTTGCACAATATTGTATGTGCTCTTCGTTACTTCATGTTCATAAATAGATTTTGTTATCAACTGATGAGGTTGATCTGGATTTCCCACGTGGTTCTTCATTTGTCCTCCATGAGTATCACATGTGTCCAAGTACCCCCTTTTTACATCTGTGCAGCAGAAAAAAGATTAGTCTGGCACTGGCTGTACCTAATGCAACTCCCTGATACTGTTATCTGTAGGGTTTTGTCTTGGGTATTCTAGGTGTCTGTTTTCAAAGCCAAAAGAACTGCATTATTTTACCATTGAGAGTAGCATTTTTATGTCTACTAGGGAGTTAGACCCTTGTGAATATATCTGAAATGAGAACTATGGCAATGTGAGGGTTAATTGGATGTGATAGATAAATTTGCAGTGATTCAAAGAAAAGGCATCCTGTGATCTCGTTTGTACTTGGCCAGCCTTTCTTAAAGCCACTTGAACTTATAGCAGGAAGGTGAACTTGGAGTAAGTTTGTAAGAAAGATTTCATAAAGCTGTATCGTTGTGGGGTTTTTTTCTTTAGGTAAAGGAGCATAATTTTCTAACAGTATAATGATAATGAAAGTGGCATATGACATATTACGTCTGTGTTACTTCAAGCCAGAAAAGTAGACATTTAGACTAGTTTCAGTGTGTTTTCATGCAGCATAATGCTTAAACAAGTGGAATGCTCAAGCCTTGTAGACGAGGCCAAATGTAAAGAACTTTGAGGAGTGAAGGGACTAGATAATGCCTCAGGAAGTCTTAGTGAGAGTTTGTTAATGTCACATATATGTTGAACAAGCTGGAAGAGGGTGTAATATGCGTCAGCTTAGACTTCATTTAATCTCATTTGGACTCTCCATTGAATTTGGTCTTGTCTCAATAAAGTACTGTCTTTGCTATGAAAGAATCAAAACAAGTCCATGAATGAAAGAAACCCTGACCCTACTGAAATCAGAGACAAAACTCTCATTGAGAGCCTGGATTTCATCTCACATGCCTAGAATTTTTCAGAGGCATTCAAGAATATTGCAAAGCTCCCATAAGACTTCCATGTAAAAAGAGCTCCAAAGTAGTGTGTATTCCTCTGCTCACAGACCTTCCCATAAGGAATCTACCCACCTTCCTAGTGAATTTTGGCCTTGGTTTTCACAGGTTCCTGCTTTCCTTCCCTGAGGCAGGTCTCAAATCAGATGCTCTCTGTGTGTGATAACTCTTTCCAGGGTTTTGTGGATGCAGCTGAAAGCTCTGCTCTGGAAAACAGCCATGCTTTGGCTGTTTCATGGCATTCAGTTTTGTGCTGGAAATGTGAGCTACATATCTGGACAAGATGATGAATTATAGTTTGACAAAACCTGAATAGGACTTAGAGTTTCAGGTGCTGTTGAGCTCTTTTTCCTATGTTCAGAAGTAGAGCAATGAAATTGCAAGTTGAAAGAAGGCTCAGTGTTGGCTGCATATGGGTTTTTTGGCCTGATTTGTGAACTTGGCTTGTGAATCACACAGTGAGCCCGGTGGTGAACACTTCAGAAGGCAGCAGGAACCTGCATGGACTGTGTATAGGCAAGCAATTACATTCCTGACTGCTAGGGGAGCCCGCTTAACAAATAAAGCTATAGAAAAAGGGAACTACCTGATGGAGCAAACAGAATCAAAGAAAACAAGCCTCTGAATTTCACTTCTGAGGCTGCTGTGCTCAAGTGGTTGATTTTTATATTAAACTTACTCCGTTATCTCTTAACATCCGGCACCCACCTACACACATGCACATATTCAACTTCATGTCAGGGGTGTGAGAGCTAGTTTTTCCTACAGTGTTGTTGAACTGGAGTACTCTTGTTGCTATGTGGAGTTAACACTAGTTATGGCATATCTGAGAGAGTAGGCAGATTGCAGGCACAGCAAGGAACCCAAATTCAAAGCACGTACAGCTGCTGCTTTTATGTAAAGCTGCACGCGGGCCGGCCGTGAGGCCCTGGGAGGCAGGTACAGGCAGGCTAGCAGCTCTGCTTTCCTGTGTGCCGGTACACCTTCCACGGATGTTGGCACTGCTTTCATAAACTGCGGGTGATTTTACAGCAGCATCTGAAGCACTTAAGCCTCATTATTAGAGTGAGCTCATCAGGGATGATCTAATGAGAATCTAAGTAGATGTACCGTTCCCTCCCGCGGTGGTTGGAGGTAACGAGACTGCCATCCTAGTAAGTGTAGAGTCATTTGTCGGTATGGTAGGAGTCACTGGGAAGAGAGAGGCTGCACAGGAACGCCAGGAAATAAAAGCCAACAGAGGCCTCTGTAAAGCAACACAGGCAGGATGATACCATGCTAATTGTCTGCCTTGTACTGTATGTGTTATACAACATTGCCAGTTCTCTGTGAACAAATTATCTGTGTACCAAATAAAAGATTAACCAGTGTACATTTATGGATGTGAGCACACTTAATTGTGTCTAGTTGAGATAAAGGGGTGGGAGATAAGAAGGGTTTCCTCCTTGTATTTGTAGTGTTGGTGGTAGAGGTGTTTTAAATTGAACATGCCCCCATTTTTACTACCAATTCCCAACAGGTAAAGTGTATTTGTGACTCCTCTGTTATGACAGTCCACAGATCAATAAACCCCTTTTGATTCTTCTATTTTATTGAATATACTAATGGCTAATGGGAGCAGAAAGGCAGAATGACATGTCTCTATAAAGGTCGTACATTTTAGAATTAATATCTTGAGGCCATCTCAATACTGATTTTTTTTCCCTACAAAACAATAATTTTGCTGAAAAGTGACTCATCATTTCTCAATAGAAACAAAAAACAGGAGTGAAATCAGCTTAACCAAGTTAGGTGTTTCACCATGACAGTATTTCAAGGGCTGGACAAGTAGAACATAATATTGGAATTGCCAAGTAAAGATCATATATTGAGATATGACAATATTATTTTAAATAATCATTCATACTGCTTTTCACAGTTAGTAAACCTAGCACTTATTGTTACCTGGCCAGAAGCTCAGCATTGCTGCACCCAAAATAGAAAACCACCATCAACATACGTGGTTGAAAGTACATCGTGTTTGGGGGATATCATGTACGTTAAGTCACTCAGGGCTGAAATATCTGAGTGGTAAATACAGAATTTTGCACATGCATTCTTCTGAACAAATTTTGTACAGCCAAGCGCCCTGAATTGTGCATGTAATTTTTAAAACATGTATGTGCAGATGGATTAACTTGTATACTGGCAGAGGCCTCTGTGGCATATCTCTCTCAGCGAGGTTTGTAAAGAGCATTTTCTTTTTCTCCCTCCCTGGTGCCTTTTAGATTGACAGATAACCCCCAGTATATAAGTAAGTGTGCCAAGTCCCAAGGTTTCGGGTCCTCTAATGGGATATAGGAAACTGGTACCTGAAAGGAGGCCTGCAGGTTTTTTTTGTTGTGTTTTATAGCCCTCCTGTACTTGTTTCCCTTGGCCCCTCCACTTTTTTTTAACTTGCTTTGCTAATCAGCTTTTCTAGGTTTTTTTTTAAACCCTTCTGCATACCTGAAAAATGGAAGGGATTTGATGCTCCCCTACTTTTCACCCTTGTGGTCACTCACACCCATGTAAAATAAACACCCATGTGGACAGTTTTTGCTTGTGCAAGTTTGCACTAGTGTGAAGAATGGCACAGAGTAAAAGGCAGCAACATTCTTTTATGATACACACAGTCATGTGTTTGGATATCTGGCTGTTAAGTCTTGATGCTTGGGGATCAACCAGCATGGTTCTGCAACAGCCCTCTGTCCCTGACAGAGGAACTTGCAGGGCCGTTGGATTGCTGTGGAGGGTTGTTAGGAGGCAAAGAAACGGTCCTGGTGAGAGTAATCCTACAAATGGAACAAACTGTGCATGCAAAATGAAACTTAAATTTTTAGACATTAGATTCAGATTTGCTAAATCAGCAGTGATGAGTTAATGTCACCAGAGCCAAATTTGCCATAGACAGAGATTTGAGGTGGAACCAATGGTATGGGCACAGCCACCAGATGGGCTGCATTGCTTTACAAATTATTTTGCTATATCAAAAATTCTCCACCAGAGAGCTAAACCAATGAAATAGTGTGTATAGAACAGGTATGCCTTTTGATATGGGCCAAGTGGCCTAACAGCTGTTCTCCATCTTTATCTTCTGTATGCTTTTGGTTTAGGGAACTATAGTAACTGCCGGCATCTGCTTCTATCTGCTTGGGAGTTGGTTTCATTTCAGGTTTGCATATCAACTACTATACTCTGTGCCTGCAACTTTTAACTCCAAATATCAATCTTTGTGCTAAGTCATTGACAAGTAACCTTCCATTCTTCTTTTCCACGCTACCCATCTGCACCAGCTGCGAGCACACAGCTCCTGCCTGCATGCTGTCAGAATAAGTCTGAGCTGCTGAAACCTCAACTCTAGCCTGAACATGAATATTTGTCTCTGCAGGAATATCAGGGGGGAAAAAATGTCACCAGGGCTACCAGTTCTCGTTATTGTTTGTATTTATATTTTTTGTTCAACTTCTTTTTTCCCTTGAGGTTTTGATTCCACCGATTTTGTTTGGGTTTGATTGGGCTTACTTTTTTTTTATTGCTCTCCCTCTTCTCATTTTGTTTTCTCCATTCTTTCATTGGAGGCAATGAGCCGTCCAGCGGTCGGAACTCCCCTGTCCCCTATCGGCCCGACAGCCGCCCTCTCACTCCAACTTACGCTCAGGCCCCTAAACATTTCCATGTTCCAGGTAGGAGCTGGCACTGTATGTGTCTCGGTGTCCTGTCACAGTGTAGAATGTAGCCTTTGTAACTTTTGTCTTGTCTCCATCGTTTCACGCTGTTTATCATGGGGTGCACCCGCAGGTGTGAACAGCCTGCTCCTGGGCTTGCTGAGAGGAGTAGTGAGTTAAGAAATGGGGGGACTGGGGTGTGTTAATTGTGATTTTTACCCATTCTGTTGGTCAGGTCTTTCACTATTGGAATGCCTTGGTGATGGCCTTTGAGCTGGATATGAGCTATGTAGGGCTTGATTTTTCTCACAGTTGCCCCAGCTAAGCTGCTAACTTCGGAGGAGTTGGTTTTGATTCACAGTGGCACGCAGAAAAGAGTTGACCAGTGAGACATTACATATGTTGTTCATTCAGATTATTGTGACTTATTTCAGTCTTGAACCAAGCAGTTCTAGTTTAATGTTCCCTTTTTTTAAAGCAGATGAGGATGTTTCTTTACTTGTTTTGTGCAATGGCTTGGTGCCCTCAGGGAGACTTGCAGATCCACAAGGATATGTATACCTCAGGATGTCCTCTCTGTAAAGGGCAGGCTCTCTTTCGAAGTGAGCTGCACAGTTCTTCCAACCCCTGAGAAGCTCATCTGTCTTGCATTTTGATGAGATGAGAGTGGTGTGTCCCTAGCATTGTTGACATGCATCTTCTGACTGCATCAGTGCTAGCTGAAAGCTTTATTATATCCAGTTACTCTTCAGGTCCCCTTCAGTCTAGTATGCCTTCGCACTGCCAGAGGCTACTGCTCTTCCTTCTTCCCTCAGATCTGGCAGATAAACTGTTTGTGGGAAATCCCTTTTCAGTCAGTGTGACCTGGCTTGGCTAAGGTAGACTGTTTTAACTGCTTAAGCTAACCTGGCTCACTTTGACTTGCGTAAGCTAAAGCACACTTGCATGAATAGCTCTGAGTAATATTCTCTAGCATGGTGGGAGACCTGTCCACTTCAGCTGGCACAGTGCAGCCCCAGAAGGAGCCATGTTCTTGTCCTCCTTCTAGCTTTCTGGTATAGATGTGCGCAAAAGCACTGCATGACTACCCTTGTAACATTTATACCTGTTGGCTGGTCAAGTAGCCATAACAGATCACTAACAAGAGTGAAATACTTCAGTGTCTTTGTGTGCAACGGATTTGCCTGTTTAGTCGAGGACGTAGGGTTCTACTGAGTAAGATTTGCCTCTGTTTCCACAGAGTTCTAGGGTTAGCTTTCCTTAATGCCAAAGGCTAAGTTGACTGCTATAGTACTTTAATTGGATCTGCGATACACAGCATGTATTTCTAAAATGCTTTTTCATCTTTCATTCTGATGTAAATGAAAACTTTTTTTCAGGCAGTATGAAGTAGAAAAAAAGAAAAATTGACATTAATTTTCTAGTTCTCCGTATCCATTTTGGTTTTCTAGTAATATTTTGACAGGTTTTGCATTGTAGCACTCATTTTGGATTAACTTCTGTATTTGTAGCTATGCCTAATACATGAAGTGTTGGCTTGGGTGGGGAAGTAGTTTGGAACAAACTGGTTTCTGTCTTAGATAATTATTTGTAAAGTATCTTTTAGACATGCTGTAGATTTACTGCATTAGAGTTCTGGGAGGTGTTTTTATTCAGATTTACATTGATACTGTGCAATCTGGTGGGCCTTACATTAAAAAAAATACAAAAAAGAAATAAAATCTATCCTTGTGGTTTGAGAATTTTAGTAGTGTATCAGTTAACACTCATAAAGCATCCCTTTGACTCACTGAAGTGTAACTTTTGAACAGACAACAACAGCATATTAGGCAGCTCTTTTGTTCTCTGGTTTTTGAGGTAAATTGTAGGCTCACTGCATTCTCCTGTGCTCAACCCAGCCAGTCAGTTGGGAAGAAAATTGAGCTGATGTGACTGAAGCACAGTTTTCCACAAAAGTTATTTGGGGTAGTTTTCTCCAAAAGGCTTGTATCTTCACCGTTGAAATGTCTTGCTTGTTTGCATTTCCTCTGTAACTTGTATTCCACTGATAATCTTCTGAATGTTGAAAATGAATGGTTCATGACTTGGATGCATCCACATGTTACAGAATCAGCTCCAAAGGACTTCATCCCACATGTCTTTGACTTTTCACTTGTTGTTATGTTTTCTTTTCTTAATAATCTGATTTGCTGTAATACTGAAATAGCCTTCTGGCTGTTTTTTGTGCTACATCCTTGATTTGGTCTGTCTATTGTTTTAGTGTTGGAGTTATCTTTATCTACAAGTGAAGCAGTTTTCATATTCCCATTTTTCTGTTTCTCAATTTCACAGATCAAGGTGTCAACATTTACAGAAAACCACCCATCTACAAACAACATGGTAAATGATCTTTCCCTTTTCATTTCAAAACTGGAGTGTCAACTAAATTAAAAGGCATGCAGACTAGTGAAAAGCATTCAGTTTTTACTTTGCAAGCATTAAAAATTAGTAGTCCAAGCTTGAAACAGCTGTTACTGCATGTCCTGCTGAGTAATTATGTTTTAAAGCATGTTGTTTCATTTGGATCGTATGGTTTAAATCTTGGCCACATTGATATTAATGGAAAAATTGCCATTAACTGGGATTTTGCTGTCTCTTTAGCATTATGATGCCTTCCTGTATTTCACCTCTTTAAGTTTATATTTTCAGAATACAGGTACTGATCATGTTAAAATGGATTAAAAACAGAATGTTTTCTCATGGGAACTTCATGGAATATCCTTATTTTAAACAGACAAAGTACAATATTTCATTTCAACAGCAAAGGTGGAGATGTTATTATTTAATTATTGAAGATAATATAGATGACTTATCACTGACAGGGCTAATTTGATTCTCAAGCCCTGTGATACAGCTCAGGTAGTATGCTGTACTTGTTTTTCCAAGTGTTTGGATTCTGAGTTGGACAGCAGTGTTAGTGCTCTAATCTTTTCTGTGTAGATGTTGTTACAGCAAGTCTGAAATAAGAATGATGGCAGAAGCTCACTGCCTTACCAGTCTTTAGTACAGCAGAGCAAGATCCTGGTTATAACAAGAGTGTGTTCACTCTTCTCTTCTGCTTTTAACAGAAAACTTTGAATAGGAGATGATTTTTGTGTAATGTGGTGAAAGACGGATGACTCCACTTTTTGAAGACTTTGAGTTTTTATCCCTTTGCAGACCCTTTATCCAATTAAATGTATTTAGGGTTAAGTAGCAAATTAGCAGTACTGCAGGGTTTAGATGAACAGTTGGCTGAGAGCCATTGAGCTGAGAAGCCCAGGAAGTCCATTCTGTAGTCAGGAGTGAGCATTGCAAATAACACTGCTGTGGTTTTACGTGAGGGTTTTTTCCTCTTTGTTTTTTAAGTTTCAAACCATATGCTCATTTTGGAAAAAGTCTTAACATTATTTTTGTTTATTTTTATGGTTTTAATGTATCTCCTCACCTCCCATTAACATGTGAATGTTTAACCACTGACATCACCAATTCTAATACGTAAGTACTGTTTGAAGTCATGCTTTTGTAAACTCTGACCAGCTTCCTCCATACCTGCAATTATGCTTAGTTTCCCAATCATAAAATGCTGAGAATTCCCAATGATATCTAATACTGATGTTCCTAAACTACCCTGAACATGTTGGATGAGCAACACGGTGCTTCACTTCGTTAACAGATGTGTCTCTGTTTAATAAAACAGAGGAGAGGGAAAAGTCCAGAGTCCTTGCCTCTGAATACGATCGTTTTATATGAAGAGAAAGTGATTTGAGCTAACAGTTTGCATATAAGAAGTAGTTAAGGCTGGTTTTAATGCAAACTAAATCCTCTTAGATGGCAAGAAGTGAAAGCCATAGTGTACATCCTCACATGCTTTTAAGAGACTTTGGCTTAGACGGGAATCTTAAGTGGATGCCTCACTGATGAGATATTTTATTGGTGGGGTTCATTTCATTGCAAGTGCTTTTCCCTGCCAGGATCTGAATGGAGTTTAGTATTTATTAATGAATTCACATCTGCTTTTACTGCTACTGCATGCTAATAAGCAAGGGCATGCAGCAGAAAAAATCCACTGATTAAATAAACATATTTGTTTCAGAATCCTTTTTTTTGTTTCTTTTGCAGCTTTTTACAGAAACATAGGAAATAATTAGCATGAGTAAAGCTAAAATTAATGCTGTTCCTGTGAACTAATATTTTCTTGCCCTGGAGGGAAGACAGATCAGTATATAAATCTGGTTTCATCTTCATTAATAATCAGCTGTCCTTAGGAGATATTGACAAATACTGTTAGATTGAATTTTCTTACTCTTGCCTAATCATTCGAACACTGTGCAACCCTAGTAAAATCCAAAGTTAATTTGGGGTTATTTTGGGGATGGGGATGAGGGAGGAAAGGAAAGTTTGATTCCAGTCTATTGGCAAGAGAAAGACATTACTTTACTTCAAATTGCAATTAGAAAAGGAAAACGTGAAAATGTTTCTTTTGAAAATCAACTTCTTGTAAATTATTAAATTTTGCCAAAATAAGGAAGACCTTTATATTACATAGCTAAGTTCCCTGATTGCCATCTAGATGCAGCTGCTTTGGCAGCACAGAGCAAGTCCTCCGAGGATATCATCAAGTCCTCCAAGTTCCCAGCAGCTCATGCACCAGCACCCAACGAGATACCAAAGATTGAGATGGACCACTGGCCAGGTCCTCCCTCCCTTGCAGCCATAGGTATGCAAAAAAAAGATACAAGCGATGCGTCTTAAAAGGTACTGGTAACCAAAGTAGATTAATACTGGAGCTGTAAAAATGGGTAGTGAAGATTGTGTCCACTCCAGGTGTTCACCACGAAGCGCAGGTCTTCTGGTGAGACCTCCAAGTGTCTGTGAATTTAAAACTATTGAATAGTACTGAGTAGAAGAGGTTTTGCTAGAAGACTTTGGAATTGATCACACAGATATTAACCTATAGACAAATTACATGAACTCCCATGCAATAGCTTAAAAAATGTGGTGTGTCACACAAGCCTGACTTCTTTCAGTTATTGTCTATTTAATCTTTTAGTCCTAAGCTAATAGCAAATATTCCACAGAAAATATGATTGCTTCCAACCACATGACTATTCTCATGGCAAGAAGCAAAGACTGAAGTGGAACAGTTAATGAGCTAAGAATGTCCTGGTTTTCAGAGTTACTGTATATACAGACTTTGTATTTTTCTTCTGTGTTGTTGCACTACAGGTATCATCATTCATTTCTTTAAATCATGTGCATGATCATTTTTAAATTATTTTGTTGTTTTGTGTTTTTTTTCTCTGTTAATTTTTATTGACCCCTGTAGCATAAAATAAACTATCTAGCCTGGTTCTGAAGTTACGTCTGAAACACTGAAGGTGTTGCCTGTTTCAGGTTTTTGTGAAGGAGCGTATGGTTGTCAGCGCAATGGAATTTTCATAGAAGTGGTAGGAGAGGAGAGACAGGGTGGGAGAACTCAATGACCAGTTGAAGGGGCTGCATATGCAGCGGCAATTTTTTTAAAAAGTCCTTTATATGGGATTGCAACCTGACAAACACTATAGTCACAGTGATAACTCCGACATCCTTGAAACTCTCCTGACAATGCTGGTGATAACTACAGCAGCATTATGCCATATGTCTGAGGTGGAGCCTTTGTTGGAAATTTTGTCTCTCAGCTTAGTCTCTAGGCAGTGGATGACAACTTCTAATTGTTTCCAGTATAACTGCTTTGTATATTGGCTATCAGGTGATTTCGTTATACCTGAGAAACTAAACAGGACTGTTTGGAAATTATACAGATAAAAATGTGCTCATGGACCTATTTTATTCAGAAATAAGGCAGCATCATACAAGATTAATCACTAAAAAACAAACCCACAAGCCCCAGTTTTTTCGGCTTGCTGTCTGACTTTCTGTGTTACTTTGCTTACAGAGCCAGAATGAGCTCAGAAGTCCAAAAAATGAGTATTACTGCTATTGTACTAAAAAGTCGTGCAAAAGCCTGAGACACCAAAGAAAATAATAATCTAAATATGGGCAAATAATTTCCCCATAGCTTTTTCTTCCCTCTCTATATGAGCATCAATTTAACACTGCCGTACAAAACATTTAATTGATATAAACCTTATGATACTTTAGTTGCAAAATTTAGTCTTCATTCAAATAAAGCACTGAGTTTGCCTAGCATAAGATTGGTAAATGACTATATCGAGATATAGCCTGTGCAGAAAAAAATAGAACTGCTGTCTAAATGCTTGCAGCAATATCATATTCTATGTATTCATGGAAGTGTCCTGATGTCCAAATTGGACCATTTTTTAAGACTATTCAAGAAAATAAAAATTATTTAAAAAAAAAAGTAAGAAACTAATGTAGAACACAAATTAGTGTGCATTTTAGACTAAAAATAATGCCTTGTAAATATGAGTGTCCCTTTAGGAGATTAATGTAGTTTCATTTTCCATTTGCAGAGTTAATTCAGATTCGCTTTTCTGAGTCTAGATAAAAGTATAAATGTAAATCAGATTTTCTGTTTTCAACCACGGGTAGTTACTGGTGCCATTAAACCCCACGTTTCCAGAACTAGCAATCTGAGCTCCTTTTTTCTATTACAGTGACTTATGGCTTTTGTATCCAGGACCATTGCTTAGTTGGGAACCCATGTGCGGTTTAACTTCTTGTTAATTTTATAAGAGGCCTGATAGCCATAGGGCAGGCTATCTGAGTGAGTTTTATGAAGGGTGATTTTTTTGAAAAAGTCTTTTGAGTCTGCAGGAAAGTACTGCTTTGTTTATTCAGTAAATCAAAATGACCAGTACTTTCTAGCATAGAAATTTTCAAGCTGCGGTTGAACTGATACACAAAGCTTTCTCTCTACTGTGGTTTTGTGGAAGCAGGAGCTGACATGAGACGCAGATCAAGTGGAAGAGAGGAAGATGATGAGGAACTACAGAGACGCCGGCAACTGCAGGAGGAGCAGCTCATGAAGGTGTTTATAAGCTTGTCTTCATGCTGTTTCTGAACACCATCCAAAAAGTGTCCCTTTGTTTTCTGTAACGAATTTCTACTAATGCCTCGATCACCTTTGTTTTATTGATATATTTTTTTAATTGCCATTTATAGCTCAACTCTGGTCTGGGACAATTGATACTGAAAGAAGAGATGGAAAAGGAGAGTCGCGATAGGTCAGCCCTTTCTGCCAGTCGTTATGATTCTCCAGGTAATTCACGTAGGCAATAAAGCTAATAATGAACAGTGAATTAATGAACACCGCATATACACATATCAAGCAGTCTCTCAGAAAAGACACCACTGGGAAGACAGCTTGATATGTGTATATGTGATGTTCTCCCCTGAAACTGGCCTAATTCTTTAGCTGGTTTTGGTGAGGGGAGGAGCATCATAGTTGGTTTTTCGTTGGAAGAAATATGAGGTTAAGGATTTTCAGACAATTTTGAGGAGAGTGATTTTCTAAGATAGATAGGGAGTGAGGTAAAATATTCAGTGACTATTACATCACAGATATGCTAATAGTCTGGGTTATTAAATTACAATAAGACATTTTGCTTAAACTGGTGGTTCCTATCACTGTTTAGTCTCTCCTCCCGGGGAGAAAAAAATTAGCAACATTTGCCATTGGGGCTGCGTATTCCAAACACAGCCAGTGTTTCGGCCTTGGCTGGCATTTTGATTGTGTGTATTCTGTTCCAGAGCAAAAGCACAAAAGTCAACTTTGGTTAATTGGTGGCTTAGGTTCTTGGCCTCATTGCACTTTTTGATGTATATCTGTGGCCTTTTCTGATCTCCAGAGAGGGGCTTGGGGGTTTTACTTCACTCTCTTCACACTGGTCACTGTAGCACAGCAGCTGTTCTTCGAGCAAAGAAGGGACAAGATAAGTCTCTTTGGAGTCATCCACCAGAGTAGCTGCCAAGCAAACTAAGATTTCCTTGTGTTCCTTGTTGCATAAGTGTGTTGCCTCTATTTACGGTCTTGAAGAGAATGTCTGTGGCTGTCCCTCACTACCTGTAATGTTTACAGGGCTAGAGTCTACCTGCTCAGCTCAGGGCTTATGGTTTTTTATTAACCTTAACACAGGTGAGAGGACTCCGTTATTGGAGATGTGTCCATCCCTCTTGCAGTGATAATCAGTGCAGTCATCAGTTGCCTTTTGTGGAATCAGTGGTACCTTTCCCAAAACTTGTTGTTGCTGGCAACAACACTGCCTCAAGTTTTATGTTCCCTGCCCTCTGTGGTAAAAATAACATTTAAAAAAACAAAAATTGAATTCTTATATGGAGGATCTTGTCTGAATGGGCTGTATTAACTGTAGAGTTGCTGTTGATCATTATGCTGACAATCTTTCTATTTATCCATCTTTTTATCTGTATTTGAAAACATACCCTTGACATTTCCACATTCTTTATGTTTCTCGTGCAGTTTCTGAGGTCAGTGCAAATGCTAAGTTAAATGCCCCCAGATGCATTATTTCACTTTCATTTTATATGAAATCAGGAGTCACAGAGCTCTGTTGAATCATGTCATGTTCTCAGAAGTGTCACGTCATGCATGGGATAGCTATAATTTTGGATCAGGATGCCAAATTCACAAACTCATTCAAACTCACTCAGCATTGCCCATTACTGATCATTCTCCTGATGAAGTCAGTACCAAAGCATCTGTCAATTACAGTGTTACAGGATGAAAACTAATAGCCTTTTCTTCTTCGTAGCAAAAATGGCAAGCTGAAGCATGTGAATACAGAGAGAATGGAGTGTTAGTCATATGTATCTTGGCTTATGCAACAGCAGAAGCTGGGAGCATGAATGAATGCAGTAATAGTTGCTGTAGGAAGGATAGAAAGGAAATTCATGAAAGGTTCAGAGGGTATGATGATATATAAACCGTGTGTGCCACTTAGGAGAGTGGAATTGAATGAACCTGCATGGGAGACTTAACAGGGAATCTATCCAGTCAAATACTGTCCATCTTGAATTCTCCTTGTCCTTTATCTTGATCCTATCATAAGATGCACAATAATACTTTGCCTAGCTAAGGACTAAAGAGTTATTTATTTTGCTCTGTTGTCTGATCCTTGAGCATTACTTTAAACTCAGTGGAGAACACTTTGATTTTGAGCCTGGCAAAATCACAGTGTCCCTTCTTGATGACCTGCCACCAAAGCATGATAAAGCTGTGTGTAACTTACAGAATGTAGGGAAGGTTGTGATGAGTTTGGGGCTGAAATGTTAGTTTCTTAAAGTCAGTGTGTCTCAGTTGGTTATGTATATGCTTAGCTCTTTTAACTGTTTTTTATACTAGTTGATTCCTCAAATGCTCTTGTTTTCAATTTTTTCCCTTCCTCATTCAACAGCGCATGCCTCAGCCTCCAAAACCTCTTCACTCCCTGGCTATGGAAAAAATGGACTTCACAGAGTAAGTAGATTGTGATTTTGAGAAGCAAAAGGTGGCTTTAATTATCTATGGTATTTATTTCCATATTAACAGTACTGGATTTTCAGTTTGATCAAGCTTTCTAGTAAGACCATCTGAAGTCAGACAAAACCTAATTTCCCTTCCCACAAACTACATTGTTAAAAAGGCAAGAAAGCGATGCAAGAAATGTTGTGAAAATTGAGGAGAAAAAAATGCTTGAAGCAGTGTGTCACTCCTCATATACCAACCTGCTTGTCAAGTCATGAACCGTGAATTTATGTGCATGTCCCTCTTTTTCTCTTACAGCCGGTGTCTACAGATTTTGGTCAGTACAACAGTTACGGGGATGTGAGTGGTGGTGTTAGAGGTAAGGCTGAGGAGCCTTTTTTTACGTGCCACTTCATTACTGAACTTGTTACGATATTTGATGATTTTGGTTGTTTTATTTTAAGGTTGTGGATGTAGTTACTTTGCATTTGCTCAGTAGATTTTAACTTCCTCTGGTAAATTCAATAATTAACTCAAACTCTGCAAATACCTATTTAAAAGTTTGGGTTTATTTTGCTAAATCTGCTGTGTGGAGCTGATCCTTGTTTATGCCAAAGGACTGCTTTAGCATTGGTGCAAATGGAAAGCAGGTAACGTCTATTATCAGGAATATGTACTGAGTTCTTTTATGATGTTTTCTTTCTCTGAAAATTACCATCCACTGCACAGTCTGAAAGAATGTGCCACAGTGAAGAAAGGAGGATAATGCCTTCTAATCCCCATTGCTGCTCGTGATTTTCATTATGACTTTGAGCAAGATGTGATATCAGTCACTGCCTAATAAAAATTGACAATATTTATGAAAGTTACAAAACTTTGAGAGTTAATGTTTTGAAATGATTTAAGCTGAGGGAGAGGGAGAGGCTAGTTATCTCCAAAGTGAGATTGATCCCGACTACTTTAGATACCCTACAATCAGGCATCTTCTGTTGGTGCTTGTGTCTCCTTATAGCCTGTGGAGGAATCTAGACAGCTACCTGATGGCAGAGGTTAGGTGAGGTGAATCCCACTCTATATATTTGAATTTTAGTTGGCTATTTATTCACTTGATTGTGGTTTTGTGTCTCTCAGTATTTCCAAAGTGACTTGATTTTCCTGAATGAGAAGCCTGCTCAAAATGAAAAGGGCTGCAATGTTTGGAGTGTTTGACTCTTTACAAATTAAGTCTAAAAGTTGGAAGGTTGCTGGCCCTAGAGAATCGGATGGGATTTTGAAAGATCAGGTAGACCAGAAGACACAAGGATTATCTGGTAGATTGTGATTGATTCCTGTTCTTCTGCACTCTAAAGCTGATGAGATTTCTCTTTTGCTTTTCAGATTTCCAGGTAGAGTACGGGTTTTCATCAATCAACTGACAACAGAACTAAAAGCATCTACTTTCTTGTTGAAGTTTGAATTTCTGCTACAGGGAAGGGTTTCATAAGACAATAGCTTTGATTTTCCTGCATGTTTAAGAGTAATCACAAATGTAGATTCTTATCAACAAAAAACAGGCACAGCCTCAGATTCCTCCTTATTAACTCCCCAGAGCTGGGTTGAGAGAGCTCACACCAGTTCTGTGACTTGCTCTGTAAAATCCACTGTCTGTTGATATATGAGTTATTTGTAATAGTCCTCCCTGGACAGCTGAGGGTGGATTTAATTCCAGCCTCTCTAGTACCAACCCCAGAGACAGATAGAAAGTCTCTTCTGGAGGCAATTTTCTCGCATACCAGGAGCCTTGAACCCCTCATTTTCACCCTGGAATTTACTCTGCAAACAAGATGGCTGGTCAATAGTTTTCTACAGTGCTGCCATCACAGATTGAGCCAGTAAGAGGTGTGTTTGCAAATATAAACCCTTTTACTCCAAATTTTGTCTGCAGGGGTTTTTCCAGAATGGTTTGTCTGGCTCCTCAGCACAATCACAATACAAAATGGCAATTTAAGAAAGGGTTTAATTACCTGGATAATTTCGTTAATGGTGTATCAAAATTATGATGATTGGAAAGAGAGTAAGATTATGAGAGGAGAGAGGAGTTGTCCATGTATTGTGCTCAAAACATTTTGTTAGGAACAGTACCTGCATCAAAACAGCAGCTTTTTACCCTATCCCTGTTTGTGTTCGTAGTAAAAATTTCCCATTATAGAGACCAAAAAAAAAAATCCCTCAACTGATACAGTAAGTGACAGGAAGGAAAGCCCCAAGGTGTAATACTGCTTTGTATGCTGCTGGGTGGGATCTGAATTAATGCTTCTGTGTATTTGTCCAGAGAAGAACCCTACTTAGTCACGGGGGTGGGAAAGAGCCCACCACTCTCTTGGGGTCCCCACTGGGAAGTGGTGTTGGTAGGCTCGGCGGGGAACTATCGCCAGCCTTAGCAGCGACAGAAGGCTGTGGTGGCTGAGGGGATCGAAGGATCCCTCTGCATGCCTCAGAGAAGTGGTAAACAGTAGCCATGGCAATGATCTATGTGATAAGACCAAATATTTAGACTGGAAGGAAGTCTCAGGGCAAATTCACCTTTGTTTTCACCACTACTTGAGTGCCTTTACCCTCTGTGTGTGTAACCTGTGTGTCTGATGTATACCTGTATCTGATGCAGTCCCTTCCGGATGGTCATGTCCCTGGAATGAGAATGGACAGAGGAGTATCTATGCCTAACATGTTGGAGCCAAAGGCAAGTGCAGATGTTATTCTTTCCTTCAAGATAGTGAAGATTTGACTGTGAAATGCAGATAAAATACAGGAAATGTCTTACTTAGTTCCCTTGTTTTTCTTCACCTCCCCTCAGTCCCTGCTCCTTACGTGCCAAACCTCTCCCTTTGTTCTGGACTTTGCCTGTTACAGGTGTTAGTACTCAGGCAGGCTGTGGGCTTCTTGGGTCAAGGAGGCTTTTCCAGAGACAAAACAAAGGTAGTGAAGATTCTCAATAGCTAGTTCTCTTGTCAAGCTTCCACTAGCCAAAACAGCAGGCCAAACTGGATGGGGAAAGTCTCAGATCTCTCAGGCTGGAAAAGTGATGCAGAATATTGTGGCTCACAACACACTGTTGAGACTGTATTGATTTAAAAATCAATGAAATACATGGATCTCTGTTTCAGATTGGAAGTTAGATACCTACATGTCTATCTGGGTCTGTTCTTTAGCTCTCAGAACTGTTAGCCTGACATCTTTCTATAACGTTGAATTCGCTATATAAAAAATTCTTCCGGAGATTTATTGGAAAAAGAGGCAATATCAGCTGAATATAATTTAAGATATAAATTAAAATGCTTTTGCAGCTATGTCTAGAGATATGAGAGTCAAAAATGAATGTAAGATAGAGGGGATTCAACCAGGGCTGTGCTTTAAATCTTACAACTTTCTGTATTGCTGATGAACCTTCTGAGAAATCATGGTTTTGTTGAAGTTACAAGGATCAGCATTTCTGCACTTAAGCGAGGAGCTCGTTTTGCAAAGCAGACTACTACTTATGCTTCCGAGTCACCTCCAGACAAGGCAATAACCTCTAGCTTATTAGTCACCTCTGGGCAATAACCCTAGCTTTATAAGCTGAGACATCATTGCAATGTATATTAACAAGTGTTTTTATATATTATATAAATAAGACCTTGGGGATGTCTCCAATTCCTGAGGTACTACTTTTTATTCCAAATAATTTCTCTTTCAGTGCAATAGAAATTTTTACAGCCACCACTGCTGTTGATGCACCCAGTGATTTGGAATGTTATTTTGGGTGACAAATTCTGTCAGTATTATTAGTGATAAAGTTTATGGGAATTTTCATGAGATAGGTCTCTTTCTTTTGATGTTTATAAAGGTGATGCCAGACCCTCAGCTTGTGTGAATTGGCAGTATTTTTATCCATGCCAATGGTCCCAACACTAACTTAAACCTGATAAAGTAAAAGAAGCCAACTCAAAGTCAGCGTGAAACACGTGAAAAATGAAAATTAGTAAACTTAAGAATGACCAAATCTTACCAAATGGTTCTCCAGAAAGGACAGAATTTGTGCATCCTGCCACCCCAGACTGAGACATGCCATGTTGTGAATACCTAAATATAGAATGTACTTACGACTGTAGACCTTGTTTCCTATAATGCTGTATATGGTAGCTGTTTCCAGTATCAAACATAAACAATGTAATTCAAAGCATAGACTTAATTGTACAATTGTGACAATGTCAGAATCTCCTAAGAATCATATCTTACAATTGGTATGTAAGCACACGTTATTTAAATTATTATTACTTACAATAAACTCAGTGGTGTGTTGATTGATGCCTGAATCTTATTTATTATATCTCTGAAAAGTTCATTGGGATAATTGTTGACAATGGAATGAACTTAATTGCCTAGTTCTGCACAGAAGTTGATTAAGTTAAATTTCTTCTGATGATAAAATAATTTAATTAATAGCATTTGATAATAGCTCAGATGTCTCTCAGGGAGAGTTTTGGTGGTCTCAGTCTTGTTCGCAGTGGGCAAGTAAAACAAGACCCATAAGCAGCAATAAAAGCTGAGCCAATCCCCACTGAAGTCTGCAGAAGAACTGAATTGACTTCAGCAGGGGTTGGATGAGGACCTCACTGGGAATGCTGTTACCCTACTCTGCAGAGACATGCAATGAGAGGGCTATAGGGAGGCTCTGTCAGACGCAACGTGAGCTCTCCTAGGTCATTCCAGGCATTTGTGGAAGTGGCTGCCCAAGGGAAAAAGTCCCAAAACAGAGTTTTATTTGCCAGGGATGATTCCAGAAACTGATTTTAAGGCACATGGTTTTCTGAAATCCTTTCTAAGCAGCATTGTTTCTGTTGGGTTAAACTGATTTGGGACCCACTGACAGTAAACATTTTACTTCAAAGAGCCTGTAAAACAAAGGTAAAATCATTTGTGCATTTAGGAACTGGTTATTGGCCAATAACTGCTTTGTGTAAGTTCTGGACATTCTCTGCAATGTAAAGGGAAAGCAAGGGAAACGTTAGTGGGAGATGTGCTGGACACACACTTTTCTGAAGTAGATGAAGGTGTGTAAGACAAATATGTCTATGAAAGTATCTCCTTTAATCCATGTATATATTGCACAGCCAGCAAACACAGTGGGCAGTTGTTTAAATTCTTCAACTATGCAAAAAGGCAAAGAAAACCATGTGATGGATCTTGATGAATGCAGTGGCCCCCACTAATCAATATCTTGCTTATTCAGAGTTGTTGCTTTTTCTGATGTACTTTGATGCGGTTCATTTTCAAAAGTCCACTAAGTGTCTTTCCTCAGAGCTGTCCACACTTCGGCAACCATCAGCTAGATTAATGAGTGCCAAATATATTTACCTTAATAAACTCTTGAGTTTATACATTGCTGGATGAGAAGGTATATTGAATAGAGAGGACTGTCTTACCAAAGTAGCTGCATTATATGCACCATAAAAATCAGTGGGGTGGGCAAGTACACAGTGGCTCTACAATATGAGGCAGTTTGATACTAAATATGTTCTTGCTATGTCCAGATTGGCTTTTCTTTCATGCAACGTAGGGGACAAAACTGCTATGATTTCCTTTGGAAAGGAAACCAAATGTTTGTGTGGTTATGAAAACGAGACACATTGTGTTCTTTTTGCTTTAGAATGTAAATACATTTCTTTTTCCCCCTTTTATACATTGTTTGAACAGATTTTTCCATATGAAATGCTCATGGTGACCAACAGAGGGCGAAATAAAATACTAAAAGATGTAGACAGAACCAGGCTTGAGGTAAGAGAAGCAAGTTCCTAAATGCTCTTTCCTGCTGCAGTTGTTTGTTGTTGTACATTTGAAAGCTCAAACACTGAAGTGTGGGTCCTTGTTAGACTGGGAAGATTTCTCAGCCCTAAGCAGGGAAGGAGGAGTCAGACGGGGAGGAAGCAGCCGCATCTCCGTGAGCAGTGCTGGGCCAGGAGTCCCACATCTCTGTCTCCCTGCTGCTGGACTTAGCTTCTCACAACCCCCTTGTGTTTTCAAGCAATTAATTATATACTTGTAAATTGGTAAAAAGCCCGAAGTGTTTTTTAGTCATAGGATCCATATTGGAATGTTTAATCTTGGATCATTTCTAAGCTAAGAGTCAGTCTCAGCCATCCCTGAAGATCAAAAGTCTAACTTTAACTTACCTGTGAGTCCTGTGAGTTAGACTGGCTGATACCCAGAAATATGAGGATTTAAATTTCTGCCAACAAATAAAAATTGTTTACAGCTTTGTGGATTAGAAAGACTTAAGCAGCCCAGCAGAGGGCTGGGGATGTCTTAAGTTGTTTGTAGTTAGTTAATGTTCTGTGGAGATGCATGGAAGAGGCCACAAAAATTTGGGTAAGTAACCATTTATCCGTATTTTTAGACTAGTAGATATGTGATCACTAATCAGAATTCAGTGCTGTGTTACATTAGTGACAGAGGGAGACACTTTCCCCATCCAGTGCACTCTAAACCAGCTGAACAAGAAGTAACTTGTGCACAAGACCGCACAAAAAAATGTTTCATTGGCAGTAGAAAAATGGTTGGCCAGACATCTTCCTTCTCAGAACTTCAGATGTAACATGTCAACCTGCAGCCCTTTTGCAAAGCTCTCCTGTGTCTGAATTTCCATACGTATGCAGAGGTGACTAGCTAAAGCCTGGGACATGGGCGCGCAGGAGCTAGTTTTGTTCTCTGGTCTATCACTGCTTGTTGGGTGGCTTCAGACAAATAATTTTTCTGATCTCCTGATTTCCTTTGTAAACTTCTAAGACTTAACAAATTGCAAAATTTTATTGATTCATTGAGCACCTGAATTGATGAGGACTTGGATATGGGTATTGCCAAAGCATTATTATTTCCTGCAATGGCTCTTACACAGTGACATGAAACCCCTACGGTACTCCTATCTTCCATTGTGTCTCTCTGGCTTTGACTGACCATTGCCTTTTCTCCTTTTTTTTCCCCCCTCCTCTTTTTTTTTTTTTTTTTTTTTTAAAGCGTCACTTAGCACCTGAGGTTTTTCAAGAAATATTTGGCATGACGATACAGGAGTTTGACAAGTTACCTCTCTGGAGACGCAACGACATGAAGAAAAAAGCAAAACTCTTTTAATCTGCCTTTAAACAAACCAACAAAAATGATGCATAGGATATTGTATCATACAGTCCAAACTATTTGGAAGCAACTACTTGTCACCAAAAAGGGAAAATCTCATAGTGGCACCTCTGTACACAGCAACTGAACAAGATGAACATTTGCTCTCCTGTAACATAGGGAGAAAATACCTGGGCTCAGAAACAATGATGGTTTTCAGAGGTGTCAACTTGTTACATGATACTATACAAGATAGGAAACTGTTCTGTTCTCCCTCAGTGATATTCCCTTTACTTCTCTCCACAATATGATGGACTTTATTGCTAGAGCCAGGAAGTGCCCTTAGGATGCCTTGTAGACTAAAGTAGTTGTAACCGCTCCAAGAACTGGAAAAGAAAAAAAATATATATATATATAAAAATATATATATATGTATGTGTGTTTGCGTGTGTGCGCCCATGTATTTATATCTACCCATCTATCTATGTGTGTGCGTGTATGTATGTGTATATATGTGTATATATATGGAGAGGAAGACAGATAGATAGATGCTCTGTAGTGAAGGAGAAGCCCTTGGTAACATATTCCCATGGTCACATTAAGTTGTTCACACAACTATTTCTTAATTGGCACTCTTTTGAAATGGCATCTTCCTCGTGTGATACAATCTGCAAAGGTGGGCACTCTGCTCACTTACAGGACATACCAGTTGAATTTCTGGAAAATGGACTCCTTGTATATATTTGCTAGGATGTAGGAAGTGAATTGCTGTGTCTGTTGTCAGTCTTCCCTCTTCCACACTTTCTGCTTGAATTAATAAGGCTGGAGCTTAACCAGTCATTTGAATAATTTAAGATCACTTAATGGGAATGATGGAGAAGAGTCAGTTTTCTTGTAATTTAGTCCAGGATATGGGTGGATGGGGGTGGGAGTGACAGAGTGAGAAAATGCTTTTTTAAGTGTGCCCTGGTTCACACCCAGAGATTTTGGGACAAACTCCCTGCTAGTAATTACTAGTACAGCTCATCAGACTGCAGTGGAGTTGTAAGATTTAACGTCAGCAGGGAATATAGTTCTCTGCAAACTAACACGCAAATTCATTCCTCTGAGGGAGGAATGTGTATGAACTAAAAGGTACCATCAAGGTGCCATGCTTTGCCAATAGAGGCTTTTTGATTAAATTGCAGTTGCTGTTGTCAGTATGGCACAGTGCATGGGCCAAGCACTCTTTTTAGTTAATGTAGTTTTTCACTTGTGCTTGGAAAAGAGGCCACAGACTTTTTTTTTTCCTCTCTTGAAGCATCAAAGCTCCAGCCTTGGTTATTTTTATTTCCCTTTGTGCCTGACTTGGTTTTTGAAGACAGAGTAATCATGCAAGACAGTTTCAGAGCTGCATTGAACTCCTTACTGCTTTCAGTCTTCTTCCAATATGCTGCAGCTTAAAAAACTGCCTGTATATATCTTAACTGCTTCTGGGCAAGTCCTATACAGAGGAAGACATGAGCACCAAAGTAACTGAATGAATGCATTGTGGCTGCAAGGTCAGCTTTTTCTCTTCCTTGGTGCTTAACTGCCAATGCATACTGCACTAATGAGCCCATCTCCTGATGTGGGAGAGGGTCATTTAGGTTCTGTGTCTGTCAAAGAATATCAAGATTTCATTTTTAATGCAGAAACTTTTGGCACTGGAGACATCAGAACCTTTGTATTTTCTGCTATATGAGGCATTGGTGTTAAAATTCGGAAGTCAGGAAGGGGAAACAGTCCCATGTAGTTGTGAGATTCAGTATCACTGTGTTGAGTTCTCTATATCACCAAATGGCATTTCACCATGAAATGTGCAGGACCCAAATCCTGCCTCCTCTTTGCTGGTTTAGAAAGTCCTGTTGCAACAGATCACTGTGGTTCCTTTGATAAAATCTGAGTTGAATATTCAGTATATGAGAGGCAGATACAAGGGGTCAGCACCTGCTCCATGTCCCTAGAGCTAAGGGAATGGTGAGTCTGTGGGACAAGCTAGAGAATATGCTGCCGTGCAGATCTGGCATCACAGTCCCCACCGAACAGCAGTCCTCAGTGAAGGCTGTGACGTGCGCAGTTGTGAGCTCTCTGGACGTCACTTGAGATTGCAGCAAGAATCAGTTCAACATGTTTTACTTCATTTTTCAGAATAAGCATCTGAAAGGGTTTTAGAGGAACGCTGAGGAGTAAATGGGAATGTTAGGGGCACTGGCAGTTTGAGATGCATTTTTGAGTGGCTGCTGAAACCAAATCCATACAATGAAGGAACAGCAGTGTTTTACAGTCACAGGCTTTGTGAATGCTGGAGCTTTAGAAACTCAGTGTTTGTCACCTGCAAGGTATGGCTTAACTTTGAGATGAACATTTGAGTTTTAATGCATTTAAAGTATTAAAATTCTCCAAATTTTGTCAGCCCACATCCTATAGACAATATGTGCTGCTGCCTCTCAGACATAGTAGGCACTACGGGTCTTTTAGCCCAAGTGACCTTGACAATAAACCTTCTTGATCTGAAGACTTGCGCTCTCAAGGATGTGAGCTGCCAGTCTGCATTTTCCCGTCCCCATCTCTAGATTACTATTGAACTTCTCACAGCATGTATGAGTATACTACCCAGTCATTTCAGAAATGACTAAGCCAGGTTGTTTTCTCTCCTGTCCCTCCTCTCAAAAAAGAAAAAAAAAGTTTATTAAAAAAACGCAGCCTCCTAGCCTGTGAGAATGACAGGGTAATTTGTATCTGCCTCAGCAACTGCGAATTTAAAGCTATGATTGCAGCTTGGGAAAGAATTAAGAGAAGCCAGCTTAGATGCTGCAGAAACAATTAATCTCTAACTGGATTTCTGGGCCACTGCTGGTTCACATCTCACTGGTGTGGAGCATAGTCAGTCAGTTCACACCCCTCTGCACTAGACTTAATACCACTTTATTTCTGATTGAGAACATGAAGGGGTTTCTGAGCTTCAATTTCATGCCTATAGTTAATTCCCCTTAACTATCGCAACCATCTACATGTAGACACACCCCAAGAGATCGCCTGTCCATAAAAGCCACGCTGCAGCCAGCCACGGGGGCCCTGTGTGTTTTCTGCAGTGGGCTGTTAGCAACTGTCACTGCAACGTTTTCTGTTCTTTCATCTGGTCTTTCCACCTAATAAAAACAGAAGTGTAGCCCCAGGGAGAATTTTCTTTGTAAGCAATGAATCATTTTCCTAGTATCAGTCAAGTAGTGGGCAGTTCTTTGTAATTCCCCTCAGTATTCCCTTGAGACGTGTCAGGCGTTGTACTAGATGATCTTAAATGGTCCCTTCCAACCCAAACCATTCTATGATTCCATGAATATGCCTTAAATACATGCTTACCTTCTTCTATTATTTCCTGCAAAGCGTTTGAGCTTCTGATAAAGTCCCATCAAACTTGGTGCTGTCAACAGAGCATCATTGCCAAGAGGACTGAAAACTGATTGATTTTTATCTTGTTTTTTCCCCTTTTCTGCTTTAGAAGTCATGTAAGAGCAAAGACCTGTCAAAACATTGCAAAATAACCACACGTGTGCAAAATGGGATTAGGTACACATGCAGGTTCTCGAACACAGATGCGCATGTAGCAGGCACACTCCCCATTTAGAGTTGAGATACTATGTGAGTAGTTAACCTGGAATTTCCAAATAGTGCGTCATGTTGAATACACAGTAGTCATCAAGTTATGATGAAGGTTGTCGCTTGCACATGTACTTGTATCTGCGGGGCTTATCATAGAATCTTTGGGCTGAAAGGGACCTTTAAATGTCATCTAGTCCAACCCCGCTGCAGTGAGCAGGGACATCTTCAACTAGGTCAGGTTGCTCAGAGCCCCGTCCAACCTGACCTGGAATGTTTCCAGGGATGGGGCATCTACCACCTCTCTGGGCAACCTGGGCCAGTGCTTCACCATGCTGATTATGAAAAATTTCTTCCTTATCTCTAGTTGAAATCTACCCTTTTTTAGTTTAAAACCATTACCCCTTGTCCTGTCGCTACAGGCCCTGCTAAAAAGTCTGTCCCCATCCTTCTTTAAGCCCCCTTTAAGTCCTGGCTGGCTGCAATAAGGTCTCCCCGCAGCCTTCTCGTCTCCAGGCTGAACAACCCCGACTCTCGCAGCCTTGGCTTGTGGATACCTGTGATGTATGGAGTGTGCAAAAGGCAGGGTCAGTTTCCCAAATCATGGGAGTGCCAGGCTGGCCACAAGTGATACCGTTTAAAAGGCCTCCCCAGGTGTGTGTGAACACTTGCAGCACCCACCCCTGGCAGTGCTTAGATGGAAATGTAATACCCTATGCAATAGTTGACATAGTAACGGGGAATCCAGAGACCTGACTTCCTGGGTTTTGTGCCCTCTCCAGATACTGTTCTGATAATTTCCATATACTGGTTTGCGTAGTGGGAGTAGCTGGCCGTACCCTTTACACCTCTGCCTTAACAGTGTAAGCTCCAGCCTAATGCAAATTAGAAGTTGAAATAAGTATGTTGTTCATCATCTCTGAAGACAGTAGAATTAAGAACTTGAAGAACAGATTTGGAAATTACTAAACTGTCCACTGTTTCTCAGTGAACCAATGTGGTCTCTTGTGGCCTCAGTTCAGGAAGTTGAATGTAGCACCTCAACTCTGCCGGTGTCCTGTCCCAAACCTGCTAAACTTTCCATACAAGTGGAAGAGCAAGTTCTTGTGAAGTTTGCTCACAGAATTTCTTTTTTTTTTTTTTATTTAATTCTTTCTTATCATCTCATGCTGGTGTCAATTAAGACAGGTGTTAGTGGCATCTCAGAAACATACTTGTTTTCATTTTGGTTAGTAGCCTTTCATAAAACACAGTTTGTGATGCATTGTGGACATAGCTGCAGTGTGCTGTGAAAGGTTAGACTAGAAGAACAGTAAGTTTCTTAATACCTGTATGTGGGACAAGATTTGCTCTGTGGCTCCAGTAGTGCTTTTACTTCTGTCAAGACTGATGTCATTCTCCGTACAAAGACTATAGGACAAAGTCTATAGTCCTAAGTCTGTGGGCCTAGCACCGAAGTGTTTGCTGCCCTTTCCCTTTTGCAATTTGGAAATCCTTTCTCAGCCGTGTAGTTCAGATGTCCTGCTGTTCAGGGGAGGTCATTTGGAGTCTCTTTTGTAAAAGTTTGTTACGCTGAAATCAGGCACATTTTGAAGTGAAAACCTTTTTGGCAAGCCATGCTTTTCCTGGGCAGGTAATATCGGTGGGTGGAGAAGGGTGAAGTTCTGGGAGGGAGGAGGGCTGGCATAAGCTTGATTTCGCCAGGGTTTGCCAGGGGGGTGTTTAGCAAACTTAGAATAAACACCAGTATGAGCCTGTGGTACCTATTTCAACTGTGGGGAAGTCAAATTTGGAGCCCACAGCTTATGAGCGTCTACACTGAAATTAATGGTATGAAGCTGTTACAAGTGACAGGAAAGTTAACCCCCAAATGGTAAAAATGTGAACATCCTCTAAACTCATCTTGGAATGACTTACCTTGGCTCATCCTGATTTAGCATATCTGGGGCGTAGCCTCATAGAGTGGACTAAATGGAAACCAACCTTTCTCCCACTCCGTGATTCATTGCTTTCCTTCACAATGTATTTGTGGAGGAGGATGTCCACATCCTGGAGGTTACCTATGGCAGTGAAAAATACCGGTCAACAATGATGATGCAATAAAACACATTCAGGAAACAAGAAAATGAACTAATCTGTCCTGAAGTGCCACTCATCTTTCCATGTCAGAGAGGCACTTAGGGTAGACTCTACAGCCCCCTTCCCCATTCGGTTAGCCCCAGGTCATGGCCCAGTTCGTGTCCTGTCAATACACCTGCTAGAGTCCAGCATAGTCTTCAGGGCAGACACGTAGCGGGGGCTGGTCTTGACAATATGTGGCATGTTTTTACCCCATTGCTAAAGTAATGAAGAGCTAGAGAGAGCTCCTGCGCGCTGTGACAGTAGTGCAATGCGCCTTTTTCCTTCGCTGTAGAAACACCCTTATTGCTGCGGGTTGCAGGACTGCTCTGGCTGGTGAGTTTTGCCTTGTGATTTCTCCCACACACTTTTTTTGTGCTTAATGCAATAAAGAACAAAAAATCTATCACAATGCAAAGATACGGAGTTTTCAGTCAGACAGCTCTGCTGGCAGGAGCTCTGTGATGCCCGCATTTGGCAGGGAGAGAATAAGTATTATTAATTTTAATGTAGGCTTCAGTGCAGGAAGTGGGAATGTAATTGGCCATTAATGTTGTTTGCCTGTATGCAAAATAAATTATTTGTTGCCCAAAGGGCTTCTAACAGGGAAATAGATGTCTGCTAATGATTTCCTAAAAAATGCTGGTCCGTGCGAAGAGGTAATACTTCCACGTGCATTGCCGTCTTTCTTATGAGGTAAAAAGAGACGACTGAGGGCAAACAGTAACCTGTTTTGTCAGGATCACCACAGTTAATACGAGCATTGCTCCCAGGACTTGCAAAGCTGAGGCCCACAGGACCTTGCTTCTAGGCATTAGGAAATGAAGCATTTCAAGCAGCTATGGGAATTCCAGCGGTGCCTTACCAGGCTGAGTCTCTAGCTCCCTGAGGCGTTTTGATGGGTCCCACTGGACACTTGCCTGGGCTTTTCTCACTGAACACCCTTCAGAAAGCACTTCCCTCCAGATGCAAAAGCACTGAAATCGGTGGAGCCTCTCACTGACCTCTGCACGCTGTGGAGCAGGCTCTTTCTTGGCTGACTAGCCCGGGAAAGCCTCCGACTGCTGCGTGTGCCCACAGCAGCGAGCTCTGTACGTCATCACTGCGTCGGGCCTCTCCAAGCAGAGCGGCTTGGACGTTGCTGACAACCCTTCCTGTAAGGGGGCCTTACAGCTGGGGGCTTTTTGTTAAGCTTTGGAAACTGAAACTGATTTTTCAAAGGTATATTTTCCTTTAAATCAGTAGATTTTGGCAATAGGTTTTTTTATTACTTTATTTTTCTTTTCTCCTCCCTTCACACATTATAAACCAGCGTTCTGGGGAGGTCTCCCTCTGTTTTCCATTCATCTGTGAGACAGCTCTCTTTCTGAGTCTCTGTAAAAGTGAATCAATGTCTTGTCTGTACAGTAAGTCTGCTTGTATGCATAATGAAAAGTTGAGCTGGGTTGCTGTTCTGTACAATTAGTGTTTCCACTGTCATACCGCAAACAGCACATACTGCACCCCTGTGCCACTGTAACCTGCATCACTGTTGTATTCAAGTCAATGAATAAAGTTTGAAGCTTTATTCTTAATCGCTGGATTCATGTTGCTTCATTTGTGGTTGGGGTTTTTTTTTTCATCTTTCAGAGTTATATCAAAGTCTTCTTACAAAACACAATGTGCTCTCAAGCAAGAGAGAGGTGAGGCATGAATGACCAGAGCAAGACAGATGAACAGTTATGCAACTTCAGTGAAATTATGACACAAGGTTTGAAAATGGACATAAGGCTTCCTGTAACTTAAGTTACTAGAAATAGATATTCATACAAACCACATAGGAGTGTTAATTTTGTGTGGTCGGTTTGTGGTTTAAAAGTACCTGAGATACCATCGAGGTCAGCTATGGCACGCTGTTATGTCAGCTTCACAGTCTAAATGGTTTCCTTTCTTTATCCTTGCAAGTTCAGCTAAAATTTGAGTCCCCCACTTGAAAAGATATTTACGTGTCTTAGTATTTGAAGTTAGGTGTTTGCATAATTAGCTGGAGTTGTACCTGCCCAGCCTTGGTCTGGGTGTAGAAGGTAGGGGACGATGCCGTTGAAGGAAACAAGGCTATAAAACACCTATGAATGTGCTGAATGCCTGAGTCTCCAGCAGACCATAGTGGGAGCAGAATTAAGCACGCTGCACCTCAGAGGAATCTGTAGCAATTCCTGCCAGTGCCTCAGAACAAAGACATGTCAAGGGACTTCACTCGTTACTGTGTATAGATATTCCCTGGAAAAGAAGCCACTCATACACAGCTCTCTAGATGACCTGCCAAACATCTTCACTGAATTAATTGGAGCTTTATGCAGTTATGGGACCTGGAGCAACCAGAGCTGGAGCCTCATTAGGATTGGCCCCTGGGCTTGTTTGTGAAAGGGGGGTGCGGGGGGTGTGGTGATGTTGCTATTTGAAGTGAAGCCACTGGGGATCAATCCTAAAAAAAACTCAAAGGGGATGGGAAAGAATCCCGCTTCAGACCATTGATCATCTGAGCTGCAGCCCTCCGTTAGGAGCGATGCAGCACACGTCCTGCACAGCGTCCTTGAGCCTACGGAGAGCCCCTGCAGCATCAAGGTCTGTGCCCTGCAGATAACGTGTTCCCCATCTTCTTTTCCTCTCTGAGACACGTCCCTGCCCTTGCCCTACCTCAATACTCTACACAGGTTCTCTCTCACAACGAAGGTAGAGTTTTCCCCCAGGGTTTTACTTCAATATACTAAGTTGGGTATATCTAAGGACTGAGTCTCGGATGAGGCGGGGGCACAGGTTCCTGCTTGGAGAGCAAGAGGTGGGGAATTCAACACGACTGTGAAGTTAGCCTTTAGCACAGTTCATGTCTGCCCCGTTCACTTCCCAGGCCATGCCCAGATTTTTGTTGTTGTATTTGTGCTGAATCTTGCACAAGAGAAACTTTTCTATGGACAAATCCACCAAAGCTACCTGGAGGCAGTGAGATGCTTCCTTTCTTTGGATGGCTTATTCCCGAGATCGTACTTTTGCTGTAGGTGGGACAAAATCAGGTCAAAATCAGAAAATCATCCATTGCAACTGCTGGGAACAGGTGCAGTGAGGGGCAGAAGCACACACGTGAAATATTTAAACCCAGGTTTTTGTTGTGTTGCAGTGCCTAGTTGGAAGAGCCCTAATCCTGAACTGGACCATTTGTAAGTACAGGGCGGAGATGACCCCTGCGTTGAACATTTAATGGGCCCGTGGATTTCAGCAGGTCGGCACATGCGTTCCAGTATCGCTTGTTTCTCTGTTTCTGCCATGTTTATAGGCATTTCCAGCCCAGCCACTTCACAGCCCTCTCTGCTGTCAGATTACGGATGAGGCCATAATAACCTGGGTTTTATCCTCTTCTTTTTAGGACCAGCATGGAGAAGCTTCAGGGTTTTTAGGAAACTGTAGCCTCTTGTGAGCAAACCTCAGCTGATCGCACATGGTGCTGTGCAGGTTACCTGTGGGAAGTGCTGGGCAGTCCTGAGCCAGAGAAGAGTTGGGAAGACATGGGTACATTTTTACATGTCTACTTGTCCATCTGAAAGGCAAGTGTAGAGTCTAAGGGAGACCTTTCTTGAAAAAAGTTTTGCGCTGCTAATTTCCCCATCCCTTGGACTAGCAGACACCAGGGAGATGTTTCCTCACTGCTCTGCAGGGCAGGACCCCACTCCCCGCCTGCCAGCCTGCAGCCCCCAAGCACTTCCATGTTAGGTGCTCTTTGGGCATCTCCAGTTTGCCTTTTGGCATCTTTTGGCTCTTTTTGGCATCTCCTCAAACTACTTGTTTGTGGAGATGCCCACAAACCTAACTGTGGGCATCTCCACACAGTTAGGGGGCAAAGGAAGGCCTGTGCATGGAGTATCTGCTTAAGAAAGCACAAGTGTAGGTCTGTGATTTGTCCCGAGAAATTTTCTTGAAAGTTTCCCAACCATAGAGAACAAGAAAATACAGTCTGCCTTTTGAATCGGTCTCATTTACTCTTGAAAATCCACTGCCCAAGCCTCAGCTCCTTCCCTGTAGGAACAGCTACCGAGCGGTGCCAGCCCGCGGGCATGTCCTGCCAACCCAAGCTCCCGCGGCCCCAGGCAGCAGTCCCCCAGCTGGGGAGCTTTGACCCAGCAGTGCAGCGGCACAGTTGCTCCATTACAGCCTTCCCAGCCCAGAGCAGTTGGGAATATTCTTGCCATGAATGTGCTCCTATGCGTAACGCAAATTCACGAGGATCCATCCCAGTCATCAGCTCCACAGTGTGACAGTGCCAGCCAGCCTAAGTGCATTTTTAATTTCCCTCCAGTTAAATACACATGCCCAGTGAAATCTTAAGTCCAGGGTTTCTTTTTTTTTTTTTTATTGTTAGATCATTTTTCCCTGCTCCCCTCCTCCCCAGAAATAATGTGAGGTTTATGACCCCTGAGTAATGACTGTGGAATGCACTGCATCCTACAGCCATCGCAAGGCATCTGGCAATGGGAATCTTCACAGCATGTCAAAAATACACAGATAATACCACTGTAAATAGCTCAGATCAAAACAAGTCAAATGTCAATGCTAATTTGCTGTCAAGTATATAGCCCCAGACCACTTCCTCCTGCAAAAAGGGAAACCCAGTTCCCAAGTGTGACTTGCTCCCCACCAAATGAAGCTTGTTCTCCACCAAAAATCTCCCCAAACTCTGAATGAACAAGAGTGGGTTTTTTCCTCTTGCTGTTTTATTTTTCTGTAGCTTTTGTGCCTGTCTGCTTCAGAGTCTGAGGCTGGGAAATGAAACTTCAGTTTTGCCTGCCATTTTTCTATTGTAAAAAAGGACTCTTGGGAGAGATATTGACTGTTTTCTAAGGCTCAGTCAGAGGGCGAGAGAGAAAAGTTGTTCCAGGAGTTCCCATTACAAAGCATTTTCTCACATAGGCTCACTCTTATTTTTTAAGGACTTGGGAGATGAAAGAGCCGGCAGCACTGGCACAGGAAGTTTGCTGTACGTCCAAAGGTCAGGTGGGTCTCAGACAGCCACTGTTTCCAGCTCGCTTTTATATACACACTGCAGATTAAAATGTACATCCCGGCCTGGATGTAGTCATGGTAGTGATGGGGGCCCAAGGGCTCAGGGGGAAAGGAAGAGAGGGGGAGCAGGAAAACGGCACAGCGCAGCCTCTCCTCGGGCTGTGATTTCATAAGACAAAGCGCTGGGCGGCTGCTCGGCGAGCTTAAGGTGTTCCCACGCCCCCACAGCTTTTTCCTGCCATCAGATATGTCAGCGTGGCTGCTTGTGGGGTCGCTCTCAGTGGCATTTGGGAACTAATCCTGCTTAAAAAAACATTTTTTACTTTTTATTTCATCGCAGAGAGCTGGTTGGGTCTTTTTTTTCTTTTTAAATGGAGTCAGTTCCCTGCTTTGATTTAAGCAGTGGCCTCACGAAGCAGTTGTGCTGGCATGAAAAATGTGATGGGCACAAGTGGACAGTGGGGTCTGTAGGAGTTGGGAGCAGAACACATCAAACTGCTAGGGATATTGCACACCTTCTGTCCTGAAATCACAGTCTCAAGTCCATGGCAGAGAGGGCGGGGGGGCCGTCCTGTAGTTTTCCAGCACTACCATCACACCTTCTATTACTAAGTAGTCAATTAAGGGTGTAATTGTATGGATGTTGGGGTGGAGGGAGAAGGAGTTGAGCTCTGAGACCCATTTCAGTCTGCGCTAGATTAGCGTCCAGAGCCAAAGACGGGAGAGAGCCTCTGCTAGGCACTTGTGCCTTGGTGGGTGTTACGGTGTCTTTGCAAAAACCAGGGCACAAGTCTGGAGAAGGTGGTCTGCACAGAGTAGAGCCCTGCTCAGTGACATGCCCAGTCTTCATAGCTGGCAAGACTAAGGGACTGGATGTAAATTAATAGTGCATCCCTGGGCAGCCCAATGAAGAAACATCAAAAAGGAAGCCAGGTCTGGCAGGAGCAGACTGGCTTGGAGGCTGACTGCTGTTGGAGGTCCCCACATCATGCTTGGGAGTGGATCCGTTACCTATTTCCAGTTATTTGGGCTATCCCAGCCCCCATAGCACCAGGTGTTGGAGAGGAGACTTGATCGTAGAACCAAGCCTCTTCTGAAGGCTAGCCCAGTAAGGCTGCCAGAGGGGAACAGTGCTCGCCCTTGGCTGACTCCTCTGCATTTCGGTGCGATACTGCAGAGACAACAAAATGCAGCTGAGTCCATTCAAGGAATTCATTGACAAATGCTTTGAGGTCTTTATGTGAACCTAAGTGTTTGCTATGAAACAGGAGACAAGCCAATAATCGAAACAGGTTTTACAATGAATGAACTGCTGCTGAGAAATGCCTACTTTACAGCCTTGATACCATGCTGAATGTTAAATGACGGCCAAGAGCAAACTCTGTGGTATCTCAGTTAGCTCTTACCCTAATTACCGTTTACAGAGGAGTCCCAGCTAGATAAATGAGGACTGCAATATAAAGGACTTAAGTAAGATTTATTGATGTGACTACATGAATAATTCCCCTTGCAATGATGCATTTAAGAGCACAGATATTGTGGGAGGAGAAAAGCCAGTGTTTGATATTTTGAATCATTTAAAAGTGTGTGTTTTATGTTTTGCTTTTGCTGTTCCCTCTACCTGCCCCCTTCCAAAAAAAAAAAAAAAGTTTTAATCCTCTTACTGGCCAGGTTTGTGAAACAATAGTAGGTAATTGAAAATAAACTTCTGCTGAGGCCAGTAAATATTGAATCACCTAAATGGTCTGCCATGGTGCCCCGGCAGCCCCGAGCACACCACTTCAATGCTCTGACGTTGCTCTGAACTCTTGGCACTCGAGGTTTGGTTTTTCCGTAACTAATTGTTCAGCTTCCGGAAAAGTACGTTTGTGCTCCGTCTCCCTCGGGAGCGATCCCAGCAGAGGACCCTCAGGAGAATTTTCCTGCGTTCTGCCACCTCAGGCAACAATGGAGTTACCACCAGCGCAGGCAGATCACCCATCTGACCGGGGGAACAGCTAGCTGAAAAACTCACCCCGTCAGGGAAAAGCGAGTAGCTTTTAGTCGTATCGGCAAGCCCGCCAGCCTCGACGTGCAGCCAGCCTGTCGCTAGTGCTGACATAAGGGAAGGGTGAGGGAAGGCATTGCCATTCAGCGGCAACATGTTTTTAAATAACTTGAAAACACTTCTAGCCGCGCGAGTGACACGTGAGCTGAAGTCACAGCTGCCGCTGTCCTGCCAGGCAGCCCTGGCCCTTCCCGGTCCCGCAGGGAGGCCGTGCTGGAAGCGTGCCCTGAGCCACCACGACTGCGGGCATGGGGGGGGCTCTGCCCCATGCCCCATCCCCGTGGTGACCGCGCTGCTGAGCCACCCGAGTCTTCAGAGGAAGCTATAAACCATCTGGAGTCAAGAACGAGCCTTCAGGAAAACACCTCCCTAGAGACAATCTTGCCCTAGTAAGGGCTAATGCTCCCCAGAGGGTGGACATTCCTGTGACTCCCCTTTCTCCACAAACCCTCCTCCTCTCCTTGTCTTTCTTTCCTCAATCAGATTGTTACAGATGGAGGAACATGCCCCTTACCCTGCTTTATCTTTGCCTGGCAGACTCCTAGCAGCCTGTGTCTGCTCCCACAGGCTTGGCCTTGCCCCACCACAGTTCCACCTAGGCAGAATTAACCCCTCCACACGTCCTGGGCTTCGACTTAGTCTTCTCCTCATGGGGACACCCAGGAAAGTTCACCCCAAATTAACTAAACTGAATTTACTAGATTACTTACTGAACTGAGAAGAGCTCTTGATACAACTTCAGTACTGACAATTACCCACCAGCAGAAACCTCTTTCTGTAGCAGGAACCCACATGTCCCCTTACTGTATCGGTCTGCGGCACGGACTGGAAGGTGCGGTCCAAGACGGACCATATGCACTTGTATAGTCACCTCCCACCCCACGTTGTCTGTTGTGGCTGGAGCTCGGTGCTCCCTGGGGATGGGCAGATGACGGCTTGGATGTACAGGGGCCTCAGGCACTGTGGGACACCCTTTGCTCCTGCCACTTGTGCGTGAGGTGATGCTCACCGTTGCCTAACTTAGCCAGTGGCGACCCTAGTGGCCTGTGCCCCTGGGCAACCCTCCCAGTTGCTCCCCGCCTCCGAAAAACCCATTTCTGGGCACCTGGCCTGCAGTGTGAAACAGCCTTTGTGAGATATTTTGTCAGCTACAAATAATTGAAAAAGGCCTACATAAAGTCCTAATTGTGTCACAGAACAGGCTCTTCAGTCATCCATCTTCCTATTAAACTTGTGAATTTCAGCTACTCAGCCCTGTTGGAGTTATTTTCCCCTTCCCCTCCTTCTTCTTTTAAGCTTCTATTTATATTCTCTCAGTTGTCTCTGCCAGAAGATCTCATGTGGATACATTAGGCCTTTTCAAAAGGAAAGTTGGATTACAGCGATTTTTCTCCCCGTAGGACACAACAGCTTCATCATTCATAACAGAGCAATACACTATAACTTCATTATAGATGGCATGAAGCTGGCCTATTTAAACAGAATACTTAATGATAGTCAGGAAGGCAAGAGAAATGCAGCTCCATGGGTCTACGTGGGAAAAGGGAAATGGCGTTTTTTGGTATTTATCGAGGCGGATTTCTTGACTCTCAATTAATTCTCTTTTCACTGGAACAAAAAAAAAAAAGTGGAAGATTTGACTGACGTGGGTGAGACCTGTTACCTGGTAGCTACTTGCACTTTGGCAGGTAGTTTGACATAACACGACATCTAATATTAATAGCAGACGTGGGGTGTGGGAAGGAAACTTGGACTCCTCCATGGTACTTAGGCTCCGCTGAAGCAAACGGCAGTTTGTTGGTGCTCTCCTGTACGGACCACGGGTTCTCGTTCTTTTCCCTTTCGCACTCCAGCAGCGCTGACCTCAGAAGTGTGCTCTGCTTATTGACTTTGGCTGGGTAGAGGTGGTTTAGGCCTAAAGAAAAAGCTGCGGGCTGAAAAAAACTCCTTTTTGGGAAAATGCCAGAATAAATAGCCTTCTGTGAGCTCACAGTTGACATCAGACCACAGTTTGCGGTGATGATAGGAGAGGCTTAAAAAAATCCCAGTGAAAATGCAGCAAGACGTAAAAATTAATGTTTCCCCATATTTTGTTAAAAGTAGTTTTTCCTCTCGCCTGGGTAAGTTTTAGCGGTGCTGAAAGGTGCCAAGAGTTCAGCTCTGTCAAGTCCTCCATTGACAGCTTGATACTCCACGTGGGCTTTTTTGTACCAACTAACTTGGGAGATCTTTTGATCAATACTGGTTTACTGGTAAAATCTGTAAGTGTGGATGAAATTTCTAGTATTTGTTCAACTGAAAGCCATGATTTCCTATTTGATGACCTCAAAAACTAGGACCATGGCTAGTTATGTATTAGAAATCTGTATCAGAGACTCTTAGGAAGCTGATAGCCACGTCCTGTGGTGCCTGTTGAGTGTTACATGCCGAAACACCGTGTATTGATACCCAATGAGGTCTGTTGGTGTGAGCATCCCCATGTGGAGTTTGGAGGGGAAAGGAACAAAGAATGCTTTTTACTTCTTTAACTGGTATTGAACGCTATCAAAGGAAAGCTGAGGAGCTTCTCTGGAGAGCGAGAGGGTCTGAAGTGGAAAATAAGTATGAAGAAGAAATGGCTCCAGGAGGAACAAATGCCCCGTCTGTTGAGCACACTGGTCTCATACTTTGGCCAGAAGAAGGTACTCTTATCTGTCAGGGGAAAGAAAACAATTCCTGCTATTAGAGCTCCCTGTAATTTGGTCTAGAAGCAGTTTGGACTCAACAACTGAAAAGGAAATGTTAAAGAATGGGAAGCCAAGAGAAGCTCATCAAAAAGACATCTGGTCCTGCTGTCCTTAATGGGAAATCCCCCCCGCCCCGCCTCCAGCCACTCTCTTCCCAGCCACGCTCTTTTGAAACGGTTAACATCTGAGAGAATCCAAAACATTGCTGGAATGTATCGCGAGGAAGCTTTTGTATAGCTGAGCAGCTAAACAGCTCTGGTTTTGTTTGTGTTAGGGCTGATTGTCTTGCCTTTCATCGGTGAAAGTCAGAAATGGCTGGACGGAAGTCAGTGGAGCAACACCAGCGTAAGGCCAGCTCTATGCTGGGGGAGAATTTGGTCATCTCTTTTATGGCCACAGTCATGAAGCCCTTCACAGGGAAGGCAGAAGACCTCAAAAGAGACACCCATAGACAGGATGCTTGCAGATCTTGTAAGGTGTAAGATCTGCAATGTCATGTCCTGTTCTCCAACAGAGTACTTACTCCTCTTCCACCAAGCAGCTTTGCTTGCAACAACGATGCTATGACATGTGACAGTGTCAGACAGTGATCAGTGACAGGTCACTGTCCCCCAGACAGTGACCCCTCTGCCTCTCTGTTTCTTCTGGCCCTTTCTTCACTGACTGAGCCCTCTCTGGAACCAAGGAGCTACTCTGGTCTACTGTAAAACACGCGTAATGGTTATGCCTGGGGAAGGATGTTTCATTGCTGCTCATGCTCCTGAGTTGGTAGCTTGGGATCCTTAACGCATTTCTGCAGTAAGCCACGTGGCAATGTCATTTATCACAGCTCCTCTCACAAAACCGTGTTCCTGGGGCCTGGGTGGCTCAGGGTTTCAGCATGGGATGTAGAGTCTTTGATCACATGAATCAGGATGGTTAGCAGTGTCCAGCTATTTAGACCTCCTTGAGGAATAAACGGAGGCCTCAGTTCAATTTCCCAACACCAGCTGTCCCCTTCACCCCCCCCAAATCAGAAATTCTGGAAGACAGGCAGGATTCAGCAGGTCGGGAGTAAGAGACGTTGGTGGGAGCCCCATAAGTATGCTGAACTCCTGCCAGTGCCTGCTCTGTGCTCCTGGCTAGAGGGAAGATCAGGGAGGACTTCCAAGAAGACAGCTTAGCTTGGGACTGATGATCCCTCTTACTCAGTCCCAGCTGTGGTCCCACCTGCTTGTGTGGACATAGTCACATGGTCTCCTCCCTCCTTCCAGCTGCAGGTGCTTGCCATTTACCTGGTGCAGCCGCAGTCTTCCCTGACTCTACTGTGACCCAACTTGTCTTTCTCAGCTGGGAGAAGAATCTGCCGGTTTAGTTTTCCATCATTTCAGCGTGGAAGTTGGTCTGATAACTGTGAAAATGATGCTAGGAAGAGAGAGATCATTTGGCCAGAAGCATGGGGAGGAGAGAGGAAGAGCCTTCTCTCTTTCAGAGACAGCAGCGTTGTTTTGCTGGCTCAGCTGTCCCTAGCTCCACAGGCTTCATTGCTGTTCAGAGGCATCCACATATGGACAAAAGTAATCCCCCCCGCCCCGAGATTATAGCCCAGCATTGTGGCCAGGGATGCCAAAGTGAAGAAGCCTTTGGCATCCTTGTTTCCTGGCATTTCACAGGACACAGCTCAGCTTTAATCTCAGCTCAGATCTGTCACAAAACTCGCCTCTGCTCAGATCTCTCCTGTCAACCGCTCTGAAGTAGTGTTATGCCTGCTTGACCACAACCGGCCACAGAGATGTTACACCCTTATCTAAACAGGTATCTGAGCTGATATGTGGAAGAAAAGAGGACCACCAAAGGTGTGCCACCATTGATCTGAGCACATCTCACTCCTAACCCCAGTCTGCCAAGCCATTTTCTTTCTCCATCTGTCCTCCAGGTGCCTGCACACATGGAGTATTTGACATGGCTCCCCATCTTTCAGGATCTTAACAAGACCAAGTTAATTTTACTTTTGACTGAGCTTGATCTTGCTGAGTGGACTCCTGAACTAGGTTTTCCCAGCCTTGATAAGTGCATGGGGAAGAGAGAACGAAAAGCCCTGTGAAACAACAGATACCCTTCATGTGTGGAGGAGATGTCCACCTTTTGTTCTGCCAGCTGGAGGATTTTCCCTGAAGAAAGGCAGACGCCTGACCACTGTGGACTGCTGCAACTGGGGTGATCAACATCTGGGAGGAAATACCGCCGGGAGCAGCTCCACACGCCCAAGTCAGGTGTGATTCTTCCCCACAGCCTCCGTCAAGCATAACTTCCCTGAAGTCGGTGGGGGGCACCTGCACACAAGCTCTCGTGGTAGGATTCCCTCCAGCTTTCACAACAGAGAGGTCAATAACTTTCACCAGACTTGGACTCGGGCTTAAACCAGGAAAAGAGCAAGTCAAATGCAACCAGAGAGACAAAAGTCATAGCAAAGATGTAGACAAATATTAGATAGTAAAGACTTTGCTGATGCAAAAGGTAAGTGTAACAGCCGTAATATCAATGAAGCAATGTACACCTGCCTAGTGTCAGTATTTGGGAAAAAAGGAAAAGCATTTAGCATCGCCAGTGGATAAGAGATGATCAGGATCATGCTTCTGCACAAGTTATTTAGCAAATCATTATAATTGTTTATAGAGTTTGTTTAGGCTTCTAAATTTATACTTGATTCCTTCTCTGTTTCACAG